>NC_056741.1:1070556061-1070578561 GCF_019279795.1 Protopterus annectens | reverse complement strand
TAAAAATAAAATCAGAATAAAAACTGCAATCATAAGTATATTAAAAACAAACAAAAAAGAAAAGCACTTTCACCCATAGAGCTTCATCAGATCACTATTAAAACTGAGCACCCAAAAATCAATCATACACTAAAAATAGTGAAAAAAAGAAACAATCAGTAAAATGTGTGAAAAAATGCAGATGACTATATATAGGTATATATTGTAGCAGAACAGTAAATGAACAGAAATCATAAAAATACAGGCATAAAACATGTCCAAGAAAAGTGAAGAAAGGACCGAACTTGTCATGTCAAGACCACTAGTAAAATCATTTGTGGTCCAGTTTCTTAAGCTGAAGAATGCATTTAATTGAACAAGCAGAATTAAGTACAGGTGGGTTGTAGCTGTTAAGGGGAATTTGCTATTCTAGCTGCTTCTTTTCAAGGAAAATATTACAAGTCCCCTCGAGTGGACCCATTCTAAACATGTTTAAAATTTGAAAAGTGAAAAAAGAATGATCTGGTGATTCAGTGCTGTGCTTTGCAAAAGGATTCTTGCTTAGTCTATTTCTAATTTCAGACGTGCTGGGCTATCCTCCTTTTACACTTAGTCTTCCCTACATAAAAAAGCATGACTCTAACAGATAAGAAATATATATTTTACCATATCAGTTGATCTACAATTAAATCCTTATGTGATAGGTCAGAGATACTCTTTGTGTGTCCACCTATGGGTTGGTAATACCTCTGGCCAGTCTTGGCTGCTGGATTTCTCTGTAAGGCAGGAAAGTAAGTATGTTAAGTGTAGAACCCAAACGAATACGCAAAAGCATAGTTCTTAGTATTTAAGATGGAAAATGCATCTTAAATGGTATAATACAGTGAACTGAACTTGGAGATGTATTTAGGTTCATAGGTTCATAGGTGTGTACTAGGCTAATGGCCCTGGGGCCTTTACAAGCCTAGCCATAGGATTACCCTGGCATCGTGCCACCCGACCTTAGTTCCCAGTGCCTCTGTCGAGTAGAGCACTGGAGTTACCTCCGGGGTGAATTTTCTATTTCCCATCCACTCATCAAGATTTGTCTTGAAGGCGGTCAGCGAAGTGCTCTCCTTGACATGTATGGGAAGTCTATTCCATAGCATGGGCAGTCTCTGGGTTATGAACCTGTCCCTCCAGTACATTCTGTTGATTGGGTTAATGAGGTTGAGGTCTCTGGAGCATGTGATGTGGAGGGATTGGGATTTCTTTAGATGTAGCATTTCTAACATGGCTTTGTAAGTCAAGCAGAGATTGCCTCTAAGTAAGCGATATGAGACAGAATAGTTGGAGTTTTTTGAGTCTGTCCATATAGGACACATGTTTAAGGCCTAGGATCATCTTTATGAGGTACTTTTTTGCCCTCTCTAATTGTTGCAGCTGTCTAGTGAGGTACATGCCAAATGGAGCATTGTACTCAATGATTGTCCTAATGAGGGAAGAGTAGATGGAGACAATGACCTCTTTCTTCATGGATGCAAAACCCTTAGTAATGAGATGTGCCACATAGAAGGACTTTATGACCACAGTGGCAGTGTGGTGATCAAAAGAGAGGTCACTGTCAACCTGTGTTCCCAGATCTCTTATAACGCCTTCTGTGTTCAGTGGACTACCATCAATGTGGCAATTCATGGGAACCGGCCATGGTTCTGACACCAGTCATTGGTCTCAGTGAGGCCATTCTGTAGGATGTCAACATCGCTTGGGGGGTTAATAATAGCTCCCAACTTGCAATTGTCTGTGAACTTTGTCAGCCAGAGTCCCTTCATTTTGGCCTAGACTTCAGAGAAGTAAATACCAAACAGGAGAGGACCCAGGACCGAACCCTGTGGGACTCCACTCATGACTAGTCGGCAGTCTGACTTGAAGTCAGCTATTTTCACACTGTGGGTTCTATCTGTGAGTCAGTTTGCAACCCACCTAGTGATATAGGGGTTGATACATATCTTAATGAGTTTTTCTATGATTCCTGAGTGGGGAATGGTATCAAAGGCCTTGGCCAGATCAAGGTAGGCTGTATGAATCAATTGCCTTCATCCACAGCTCTGGTGACTGACTCAAAGAAGTCAACCAAGTTGAGCTGGCATGATCTACCCCTCACAAAACCAAACTGTGTGGGATCCAGAGTTTGGAGATTCCCTAGATCCGTGTTTACTAGGTCCATGATGATGTGTTCCATAGCTTTGCATATCAGACTCGTCAGGTTAATGGGGTGATAGTTCCTAGGGTCTGTACTTGCACCTCCTTTGTGGAGAGGGATGACTGTAGCAGTGTGCCATTCAGTAGGGACAGGGCCTGAGGTGAGGTTGTGATTGAACAGGGCACACAGGTGAGGTGCCTGTTCACTCTGTAGTTCATGTAGAACACAGCCAGGGATATTGTCAGGGCCCATAGAATCTGTATTCTTAGCCTTGGACAGTACTGTTTTAACCTGTGCAGCAGTAATACTGGGTGCCTGCCAATCTACTGGTATTGTGATTGGTCCTTGAGGGAGGGGTAAAGTTGGCACTGAATCTGTTGGCCAGTATATTGGCAATACCTGTTGGCTCAGTGTAGGAGATACCATTGTGCAGTAGCTCAGAGCAAATCTGGGTATTGCCGTGGAGATTCTTTGCATAACTATAGAAGGCCTTGTGGTTGTCTTTACTATCTGCTGCAATTCTGTTTTCATAGCTAGCTTTAGAGGATTTAATGAGGGATCTCAACTTTTTGTTGAGGCTGATAAGGGAGTTTTTCCAGTCTTGGGACTTCACCTTATTCCGCATCAGTTTCCTCCTTCTGTTGTAGAGTTTGTTTATGGCAGGGCACCACCAGATTGGCTTCCTTTTTTGGAGGAGAGCGTCTTGGTTCTATTGGGTATGGTGACAATCATGCATTTGTGTACATGTTCGTACAGTGCATTGGTGTATGATTCAGTGGTCATGCAACTATTCCCCATTTGCATGAGTGCCATGAAGTTAGCCACCTCTGTTTTTAGGAGCCCATAGTTAGTTTTGGAGAAGTTTTTCATGCTGGTTACCTTTGCGGGGGGGGGGGGGGGGGGATTCCACGGTGATTAATTTGTGGTCGGATCTCACCAGGTAGGAGTTGACTATTGGTGTAGAGCAATGGTTGCCCACGTTAGTAATGACAAGGTCAAGGATGTTGCTACCTCTAGTGGGGGTAAGAATGAGCTGGTCCAGGGCATTGGAATTAATGAATTCCAGGAAACATTGGGCAAGTTTATTGGTACACGAGGCCATCTCTGACAAAGAATCGAGGTCTGTCAATTATGTCATCCCAGGCAGACAGATACTGGATCCCCTTAGAATGACACCAGAAACTTAGCCAATTGTTGAAATCAGTCATTTTCTGCTTGTACTATAGTATCACTCTCTCATTAGCATAATTTTCTCTATGAAATCTTCTCATCGTATAATAAAATATTGGTTCTTATGCTGGTAATGTAATTACAGGAGGAGTGTGATGGATGGGAATATTGAAATACATATTTCTTGAGGTAAAACTGATAGTATTATTTGTATCCTGAAAACTACTTTTATGAATTGTATTTGGAGCTGGGAACTCAACATGCATATTTTACAGCTGTTAGTCTGGCAGGATTAGAATGGATCTGCAGCTAATTGTAGCTGATCAGTAGGGTTCTGTTTGTAATTTATTTTTAACTAATCCACATCTGCTGGAACACATCATCCAGTTTTTGAATCACTGCAGCAGTGCATTTAGGGTAATATCATCTGGTAGGCCCATTTCCCTTTCAACAGCTATGGAAGAGGATACAATGTTTAGTGGAGTTCCTTCTTTACAGTGAGCCGAAGCCAGATGGAGTTCTGGAATTTATTCAGCATTCCTAAAAAACAGCAGGTAACTCTTCCAGGTGTCTGATGTTGTGAAAATAGTACATCCTTGCTAGTTGGTAAAATGGAATCTAAAGTGTCAATCCAGGACATCTGAGTGCTCCTTTCAAGGAAAACTCCTTTAAAGTAGCTGACAGAAATGTGTATTGAAATATATTTCTTGCACTTGGTCATTTATGACTCTTCTTTGGGTGATTAACAAAAATGTTCCAAAATGGTCAATCTGAGACTTTTTTGCAATTTTGCATATGTTTGTTTACTTAAAAATGTATATTGTGTACTAGCTGAGCTTTAACATTCATAGTTCTGTTTCCTAACATTGGCATTTCTTTTATTCTATTCACCTTCCTTCATTGACATTTCAAATATGGTGTTTCAGAAGTTATTCCACCAGAATTGTGCCTCTGACTTTCAGGCAGCTTTTAGTTTGACTAATATTTCAAGGCATATTAGTTTAACGTCATGCTGTAATGTCCGAGGTTGGGCACAGGCAAGGTATAAATGGCTACCCGGCTCGATTGCCTTCTATTTCCTGTGATCTTACTTATACATCACTTGTTAGCAAAAGGTTTAAAATCTTGATTGTTATTATTGATTAAGGTAGGGCAAGGGAATGAATTAGCAAGTACAGGGTTGAAGTCTATTTATGAAGTTGATACATGTCACTATATGTGTCATCACTGCTACGTGCCCATCTCTGCAATGGGTAAGTTCTGGAGCAATCATACCAAATGCTAATTTTTGAAGAGGAAGTATAGAACCATCAATGAAGGTATTGTTTAGAGATCAACTGATACAGTGAGAATGTACCTGCTGTTTTCCATATTTGCTATCAGCACGGATATATGTTGCTACTGTCAACTCCTGAGCTTAGTAACAGAGCTGGCATCTTTTTTTTTTTTTAAGATTTATCTAGTGTTCTGTGCTGTTTATATATACTCACACTCCTGTGTGGGATTCTGCAGCATGTTAGTATGGTGACCAAATTATGTTTTGAGCAACTCAGCATTTGCAGACAGCCAGTATGTTTTTGAAGTCCATTGTTGATGTTGTACATATCTCAGTATAACTGCACAAATGTGGGAATTTGTTGCTCTGTTTATAGTGCTTGTAGTTTTGTATTCTCAAACATTATTTTCACTGCAAACTGTGTGCCATAATCAATTTCCCTGCCGACGTAGACATCCTGCAAAAGGGCCTCATCGAGACAGATACTTGGTGCCAAAACCATGGCTTCAAGCCAAATGCCAAAAACTGCATTGTCATCCCCTTTGGTAAAAACACAGTACCCATGAACTACCAAATAGGTGGCAGTTCACTTAACACAGAGAGTGTGATAAGAGACCTTGGGACCCAAGTGTTTAGTAACTTCACCTTTGATAATCACATCACCACAGTGGTCAGAAAGTCTTTCTACATGGCCCACCTAATCACAAAAGGGTTCACATCTAGAAAAAAGGAGGTCATTGTCCCCCTCTACTCCTCACTTATCAGACCCCTCATTGAGTACAATGCCCCGTTTGAGATGTACCTCACAAGACACCTACAACAACTGGAGAGGCCTCAGAAGTACCTCACCAAGAAGACTGCTGGCCTCAAACAGTTGCCCTATGCCGACCGGCTCAAGAAACTCCAACTCTACTCGGTCGCATATCGCTTATGTCAGGGAGATCTCTGTCTGATATACAAAGCTATGTCAAACCCAGAATTGATGGACATGCTCCAGAAATCCCAATCTCTCCTAGCTACACACTTTAGGGACCTAAACCTCACCACAACAAAAATAGGACATGTTGGAGGGATAGATTCATGTCCCAGAGACTTCCCATGCTGTGGAACAAAATTCCCATATACGTCAAGCAGAGCCCATCATTAGCATTTTTCATGAAAAACCTTGATGAGTGGATGGATAATAGGAAATTCACTCTTGGGATCACTTCTGTGGCCCAGCTCGATAGAGGAGCAGGAATTGAATCTGTATGGGTGGCGAAAGCCAAGACACTTTTGGCTAGGCTTACTTATACCCTCGAGCCGATAGCCTAGTACCTACCTATGAACCTATGAACTTTCAGACATAAAATGTAACTGTTAAGAACTGGTTCTGCTAAATACTTGTATTACCCTTGTACTAAATGTAGTGCCAGAGAGCCCAAAATATAGCAGCACACGTTTTCTATAGTTGCAAGGCTATTTGATGCTCTTTAGTGACATGACCAGTGATTTATCTAGACTGTGTGCTGTGTAGTATGCCATGTATAGGGTACACACATACACTTCACACACCCCTCTGCACCACATAGTTGATTTGCAGGTTTGAGCCTGTCTTTGGCACGGCAACGTGCGTACTCATGATGCAGGTAATTCCTACACTTCTGTATGTGTAACTTACATGGTTAACATCTTCTCTGGCAGTGTTGATATCAGGCCTTAGCTGCTGGCATACTGATGCTATTTGAAAACTGTGGGCATGTCTATTTAACTAATTGTGCAGAGGTCATTGAATGGTAACCTGATACTCTGCTTTTGTGAATTTACATAATTTGTTTGCATGTTGTTCAGTCACTCTCACTTGAGGCATTACATCTGAAACTGTAGGGTTGCACATTATCTTGGTGTGTTACTGAACATACTATGGTTACTCCTTGAACAGGTGATTTAGGTTAGATCTTCCTCAGAGCAATATAGCATGTCTGTACTTGCCACATTTCACTACTACTGCTTTGTATTATATTGGTTGGGTGTGTGTGTATTTCTGTAGTACACATTGTTTTATGCATGACACAGCTAGTTCTGTTTTATTATATTCAGTGGAAGTTGATTATTGACTATAGCTATTCTAACTAACTATGTCATGTCTGTTAAGCTGTAGTTTACATTTACAATAATACGCATACACAAACACACACACACACACACACACACACACACACACACACACACACACACACACACATGTACACGCACACAAACACGCACTTTTGCTATTCTATATAACATCTTTATGTAGTTTTTAACTATTAGGACCTCTTTCATCTGATGTATCTGTTCTTCCTTTGACTCTGTTCTCCCATACCTACTCTGCTATTACTCAACTGTCTCCCTGTTTTTGCCTCATATATTTGTTATGTCCCTTGTAATTTTTTTCTGGTAAATCTCATAGGTTCATAGGTTAGCCTATCATAGGTTCATAGGTGTTTACTAGGCTAATGATAACAAGGGCCTTTTTAAGCCTAGCCATGCATCCCAAATTTCTGACAAGTTCTGATACCCTTGATAAGTGTAAGCAGGGGCTTGGGAGGTGAAACATTTACAAGCATGAGCATGGGAGATGAACCATTTACAGGTTGCTTGTGTCCATTAGAGACACAGGTACCAAACCAGGGATGAATTTCCTGTTTCCCATATAATTGTCCAAATTGCACTTGAATTGGGTTAGAGAAGAACTCTGCTTCACATGGATTGGGAGCCTGTTCAACAGATGGGGTAGTCTCTGGGATACATACCTGTCTCTCCAGCAGGTCTGGTTTATATGACAGGCAAGGTTTATGTCTTTAGAACAGGTAATTCTGGTGCCATTTGTTTTGTGGATATGTAGGAGGTCCATGAGAGTGGCTTCTGACAATGTCCTGTATGTCAGGCATAGATCTCCCCTCAAAAGCCTGTAGGCGATAGAGTACAGGGGTAGGGCCTAGAGGCAGTCTGCAGAGGACATTTTACTTACGCTTTGTATTCTTTTAGTGAGGAACTCTGTGGACATTCCAGTTGCTGGACATGCCGGGTTAAGTACATACCAACGAGTCAATTGGTCTAGTAGTCAATTAATGGTTCACTAATGTTCACTGCAGTAAGCTTCTCCTGAAAGAGTCCTGTCAGACAGGGAATTAGACTGCAACAAATGGCTTGCAATCTGATAACCACCTTCGCAATGTCACTGAACTCAACTGTTGAGTAGGAATCTCTGTTCAGAACACTGGTAGCCACACTCAGATTGATACTGCTGCACTCTGATACTTTGAATATTAACATTGCATGACTTCAAATCTGATGGAGGATATCTTATCAGTAAAATGAATCAAGTAATCACATTATTCTGTTCTGCAGATACACAAAATTGCAGAAGATTTTCACAGTCCAGAATAGTGAGTTTGGTCATTTGGAAGTCACTGGGAACTTTCTTGACTTGAACCCTGTCTGCTTATGGATGACCAGCAGCTGAAAGGTTTGATAATGTTCAGTCAACTTAAGGCAATCTTCCTTCATAGGAATCTTCCTTCATAGCTGAGTACCCTTGATATCACACTCTACTCTGTGGTATTCTGTTTAAGTGCATTGTTTTACGTCCACAAGTGAGCTACACATCAAAGAGGAAGGAAGCATGCACAAACAGGAGCTAACTGGCCCAGTAACAACCTTTTGCTAAGACTGGAGTAGTTCCTCTAGATACACGCACCCAGATCAGAAGAGCTGAAAGCTTTGTAATCTCTTTATCATTATGAGATTCTTTGCGCTTTACATTTCAGTACAAGTGGGCCTAAATGGGATTTACCTGAAAATGAACTCAACAATATGGCGATAAGAGCGACTGTTTCCACACCAGAGATTATTGTACCCGTTTAGAAGACTGAGAGAAAAGAATGGCTTGTTTTATGTATGGCTGAAGAGATGACTTCAGAGAAGAGCATACCAGATACAACATGGAACAATTCTCTACAAGCAAACACTCCATCATTGACTTGCATATTCAAGTCCCTCCAGGATCAGCCTCTTTGGGAGCCTTAAAACGATGTCAAAAAGAAAATGTGTGAATGTTTTCAGAATATCTGCTCCCATCATTAAAACAGGAGATTCCTCAATTTCAGGATCTTTTCTATGCTTGTTTACTAGCTGCATACCTTTCTCCTGCTATGATTTATGCCCTCAGATTTAGGTTTGCTCTCCCAAGACTCACTGCTGTTCTTCATAAAGTTAAACTTAACTGTCTGTCAGTTGGCAGAGATGTTTAGGGCTATAAGTCCTAGTTCCTGTGGTACAGGGTTTGATTCCCTAAGCTTTCATTTGACTACTGTATGACCTTGAACAAATCATCTAATCAGACATTGCTCCTGGGTCACTCCTTAATAGGAACTGTGTGTCCAGTGGGTCTACCTGGTTCACAAATGGGTATTATGAGCATTATTGTTACTTAATAAGGGAATATACATTATTAATTAACTGAAGTAAGTATATACAATGATTCAGTAGCATTAATTATATGAGTTAGAGTACTTGAAAACCGCTATTATAAAAACTGACAAAGGGTTCCTTTTTTTAACCCGCTGCTGTGATTATTAAAGGCCAGTACTATAATTTTTAAAACCTCAAAGGATGACATGTCTCACTAGTGAATTATGAGTTGACTCAAAAATTTACCTTTAGAGCCACAGATCTATCTAAGAGTTCAATTTGGTTCTACAGATGAGAGCTGTCTCAGAAATGTAGCTTCTTCCTGTTTCATATCTTTATTTTTTGTTTTAGCTTCAGTGATAATATGCTTCTCTTCAAAGCAGGCCACTATTTTATAAAGAATATGATGTCAAAGAGATCATTTGATGACCATCTTCTGTTACCTCATTATACATGTCTTTTTTCTTGCAGTATGCCTTCATTGTGTTTTTAATCAATTCCTTTGACAGACACTGGTCTGTAAACCAAAATGAGTGGGGAATATAAAATCTGTCTTGGAGTCAAGAATTTTGTGTCTGTATACCAGGGGCGGCTCGTGGCATCGGACTGCCGGTCTGCAGCCCCCTCAGTTGTTTTGGTCTTGTTTTTATTTTTTAATTTAATGTAAAAAAAAAAAAAAGAAATCTTTTTTTTTTTAGTTTAAATTTCGAGTCCGCGACTCGAAAGTATGCGCATTGCGCACCTTACCCGCGGTTGTAAACAGCTTTTTTTTTTTTTTTTGTTTTCTTTGCAGCCCGGAGGAGCACATAAGGCATCATTGTGATGCCCAGAAGTCTATGCAGCAGCGGTTCCAAACCGCATAGACTTGGAAGGGGCTCGGACTGCGACGTCCGCAGGCACATCAGTTATGACGTGCCTGCTGGGCTAAAGCCTAAATGCTGCTGATTGGTTGTTGCTCTCTTCCCGGGCTTTATGTGCTGGGAAGAGAGCGAGAATCAGTCAGTTCAGTTTGGCTTAGGAGGAATCGAGCTTCAGCTTTAATTGTGATCATCATTGTAATTTTTTTTCATTTCTGTTTCGGAATCGACGTTTTTTTTTTGGTGGATTTATTGTCGTTTGGATAGCGGAAGAAGAACAGAAGAAAGAAGAAGGAAGAAGAAGAAAGAAGAAGAAGAAAGTACAGAGTGAAGGACGGGTGCAGAATAGATGTAATAGGTATATATGATAAGCACAGTATAATATCCTTTTTGAAATCTCAGTATTTTTGTAGCTAGTACTGCTTGTATGACCTCAGAGCTTGATTTATTTTAAATATGTTATTGAGGCCTTCAGGGAGTAACGGAAGTTTCTCTGCTTGAAATAACTAATTTAATTCTGTAGCCATATGGACCAGGCAATTATAGATTTTTTTTTTTTTTGCTGGTTTAAACTCATTCAGGAAGAATTATAAGGATAATTATTTAGTTTGATCTTCTGACAGTTTCTGAGGCTGAGAGAAAAAACATTGCAGCTTGCATTGTGATTTAGCTCAACTTGAATGGCTATCTATGCATAACATAGTATAATAGTTACTAAAATAGTTTACATTGTCACTTAAATCAGTATCTTATTAATTACTTCTTTTTTGAAAAATACATTGTCTCAGAGCTTTACTGAAGTATTAACTTTTCCAAGGCCATGACAGTTTCATCCTCCATACAGTTCGTATGCTTTTACTGCTCTCTACTGATTCAAATTCATCTTCTTATTCAACCTTTTGTATTTCATTTTGGGACCATTACGAACATTGAAATAAGGCTGCATTTATTCTAAGGGAAGATTATTTTAATGCATTTGCTGGGAAGCTTTGAGTCAACTATATCATGTATTCAAGTAGTCTAGAAGTGAAGTCCTGCAGTTATGTTAAAATACTAACATTTTTTTTCCTTTTGAAGCCTGTATAGAGTTAGTAGCGACAACACTTGTAACCTGTTACAGGTCCATGACAGCAAAAATTAGCATCACTATTCTTCCAAAATGAGATTTGAAAATACAAATTTATCATTTTATGAAACAGATACTGAGTACTCAATGAGGGACAGTTTATGTTCTATTTCTGTTGTTGTTAATAAGTCTTACATTATATTTATTCAATTATTCTCCATTTGTCATGCTATTAGTTGATAGTGAGATAAATGCAAAAAAAAAAAAAGATTTTTCTGCAGTAGTTGTATCTGTAATAGTTTTATCTTTTTAGGAAGTCTGCATACCAAGAGCTGTTTAAGGTGGCTAAGAATAGGTAGTTGTAATTTTAAATTCGATTTTTGAGAGAATCAAATGATTATAAGGGAAGAATTTGTCTCTGCAGTGTGAAGGTTTTTGACCTGGCCAAATATCCCAGATGAGAAGGATTTGATTAGCAGCCCAACCACTGAAGTAGCCAGGCAGGGAGGGATAGGAGTGACCAGGCTATGTTAGCTCACCTATTGCATGGGGAGTATTTTCATGGAGTTCTGCCACAAGAATTCTGAGAGAAAGCTAAGTATTACATTTTTTACATTTGCGAATTCAAGGGAGGGAGAATCTGTTGAAAGGTATGCAAGTACTCTAGCTGGGAATTGTGTGGTGGAAGCATCCTCTTGCACAGAGACCACAGAAAGACTTTTGAGTTTCAGATTTCGTACCTTTCAGAAAATTCATACAAATGCAAGACCTACTACTTTATTATCTTTCTAAGTTTATAAGAACAATATTTAAACATTGTTCTTATTTTTGGGCCTTTGTCCCACTTCTATGTATGTCTTTGTCCAGATTTCTTGCTCTGAGGTTGAGAGGTATGACAAATGTGTCAGGGCCATTGCAGTCAGCCAGAGACATTGAAAATTGTGACAAAGTTGTTGCACCCCACTTCCCCATGTAGTGACTCTGGATGTGTCCAAGCAAGGCAAGGAGCAGTTATGCAGTGTAAATGTGCAGACTACCCCCCCCCCCCATCCAAGGTAAACACAAGTACTACAGTGGCTTTTCACCTGTCATTGATTTTGCAGAAAGTTCTGGTTTCTATCATATTTTTATACTGTTGATATATGCTTATTATTATTCAGAAAGTGCCTTTTGCTCTGTGTTTAAGTAGCAGTGCTTTAATGACCATCAGGTAAGCTTGTCTGATATTGTAAGATGCAAGTAAGTTTTAATAAGCAGTATTGCCAACATTGAAAGCCTTTCTGCTGTTGCCATGCAGAGAATACTTACATAACTAGATAATGTATAAGCCTTGGGTATTGAAATGCATATGACAGTATTTGTAATAAAGGCCAGGATTAGATTATGTTAAGCTCATTACAGGCTTTACCTGCATACTAAACAGAATGCCAATCTATCATGTGTGGTCCATATCCTGTGCAGTAACCCTTTAAGCAATTTATCTTGAGCTTGTTTTTTGTTTGCTTTTCATTTTTTACTTTGATCATTTTTCCCCATGAAACAAGATAGTTGTCAGGCAGCAGGTCTTTTTTGGATAAGAAACATTTTTACAAGTGGGGGTATCACAGAGACTGCTACTTTCAGCATGTTACTTGGTACTTTAATAAAGCTGAATATAAATTATAATTAGAACTGGAGTGCAAGGAGAAATGATTTGAGTTAAGTGTTGCTTGTTTTTCTTATACTTGATTTTGACTGGCATTCCAGTAATGTATTTAAAAAGTAATTTATTTTTTCATGCCTCACAACCTTTTTGTTTCCATCTAGATATTAGGTAAGCTGTCATGCAGCCAATGCATTGAAATATTTTTATTCTTCTACACTTTTTTTGTCTTGATTGGACTCTCATGATGATGGTTTGGCACCCAGGGCAGCGTATTTAATTAAAGTTAGTTTTTGTGGTTTTGAGCATAGCTCCTCCCCTTTCTAGTTGGCCGCACACCTTTCCATTGACCCCACCCATTCAGCTGTCTCCTGCAGCCCCCCTTTGATTTGAAGTCACCAGCCGCCACTGCTGTATACCATGTACTATCTTTCAGACACATCCTTTTCAAAGAGAGAGAGAAGCATAAAACTGTAAGACCTCTGAAATAAATGGACAATATCTACATTTAAGTCAAAAGAGGTGACTTATGAAAGCACATAATAGCTACATGCATTTTAAATTCAAATGATAAAAAAATACTCAGTACTCTATGGGATGCCAAAGCTGACCTCTCGTCACTGATTCAATATAAATCTGCCCCAAAGGGGCAGAGTTAATTGATCTGGAAATGCTATGGTATGACTGAGTTTTAAGTGCCACTAATCCATAGGTCAGACGGCCTAAAGTGGATACTATATGAAGGGTGGTTTGCTACTTTCTCTGAACAACTGTTTCTTCCATAGGATTGCATTAAAACATTCTGAATAGACAAAGGCATCAGGCACCAACTGTTGATAGCTTACACTGCTAAACCAGTAAGTAAAACCAGGAAGTAAGAGAAATAATCTAACCACCAGTCCAAATGTATCCATATGTTCTATAATGGAAACCTGAACTGTTTTTAAACATAAAGATCATTTTTGGCAGCTGTGTGCTTTGTATAATTTCTGTATAACTACTTGAATAAAGAGAAACACAGTATTTTTAGTATGTCATAACCTTCTCTGTTTTACTTAGTGTTGAAGAAAAATAAGCCTCAACTGTGTGGTACCTTTACGTTATGCAGTACCATTTCTTTAACACTGTTATGGCTGAGAGGATCTTACATGGTCAGATTTGCCAAATGAATTGTTCCCCAAAATGACATTGTCCTTTTTAGTTGTCTCTTTTTACTGTATCAAAAATATTTAGGTAGACATTTCTATTTTTTTAAACATTTCCAATTCTGTGAAATAAAGCCAGCATGATTCTTGTAACAGCACACATAGCATAATCATGGCAGACCACTTTTTGTGATATCACTGACAAATTGTAATAGCTGTTAAACAAATATTTCCATCCACTCCACTCCCAACTTCTTTCCCTAAGAGAAATTTTACATTAAGCATTAAGCTGTACTAGGAAAATATGACTTTTCTTTTTTGCAGCAAAAGGAGAGTTCTCAAAAGAAAAACCTTTAGAAAAAATGTAAAATCATGTAGCACCTACCAACACCTCCACCATCCCTTGCTGGATGCCATACAATTTGCAAGTAAAACTCAATTTTTTGAGGGATACAAGAACTTCTGGGCATGTAACAAATAGATCAATAACACATACACACACACACACACACACACACACACACACACACACACACACACACACACACACACACGAGCATGAATGCATGCACACATAAATTAATAAAGGTCATTTAGCAAGCAAAGTTAATGGATTCTCATTGAATCAGTTGATCTTGATCTGCAAGAGAACCTTCCTAGGTGAGTTTACAGCTGGGTTCATCCTGTCTTCCATTCCAGTTCCACACGTTTTTCTCATAAACTCCCTATTCATAGATGTTCATGTCTGATGCCAGTGTACATGCAGACACCATGCTTTATACTAAGACAGATTAACTAGCTCCTTTGCCTGCAAGTTTGTCCCACCACTGACTTGCCACACCTCCTGCAAACCAAGAGAAGAAAAAATGAAGAGTCTACAAATACACTTTTAACAGTTAATAGAAGAAAATATACTTACCTGACTTACAGGGAAGTCCAGGAAACATGAGTGGATGGAAGGGGCATTTATTCACAGTTGGTTTCCAGGAAAGTATTTTAGATCCACCAAAGAAGGTTCCCTCATAAATTAACTGATTTGATTAGAAGGTAAGTGTTATAGATAGCATCAAGAATCCTTCTTAGTGGATCTATGGCAGGACTTAATCCCAGGCAATAAATCTATCAGGGAGGAAGGAGCTAAAAAAACAACCTAAAGGCAAAGGGTTCAAAAAGTTGAATATCTCTTTTCTCACTGATATAAACAATGAGCTTCATAACTAAAATGAAATAAAATAGATCTTCTGTAAGGAATACTCACTGTGTCAAGAGATATGATAGATTAAAAAAAACAGCTTATTTAATGTTGCAGATCATATTTGGGTGGGACATTAAACTGACGTCCCACTTGCCTGAGTTGGTAGTAGCTCAGGTAAAAGAATGGGGCACAGCATCTATTGTAAAGAGTAGGGGAAGTTCCTTTATGCCCTGGACAAATTTACCTCACTAGTAGAAGTACCACCTTGGATCTCCTCTGAAAGAGACCACTAGCTTTGTGGGACTAACCCTGTCAACAAAGGATACATTAAAGAATTCTAGTGTTTATTTAAATGAAGTAGAAAACATTGGAGAAAAAATGCATTGATGCTATCTGGATTGATTGACAAAGAAGAGATGTAAAGTTCTTAGATATTTGTTTCTGCAGTGCTGGCATGAAAAGCCACAAAGACCATGAAAAGAAACAATTTCAACAACAACAAAAAAAAAAAAAAAAACGAAAAACTCTTTGAAACCTGATAGTGGACAAGATAAGGGCAGAAGGGTAAAGCCAAGGGCAGACATGGAACATGGAATAAACTAACTGCACTTAGTACTGATAAAACCATTATTTATTATGTCTGATATAAGGCATGTCTAGATGGCATCATTTTTATGAAAAGAAATATAAGAAAAGGCAAAAATCAAACAAAAAAGCCACAGAATAAGGCAGCATACAATACAGAACCACTAATTTATTTGAATCCTCAGTTTTTAGAAAAAAAACAAGTGTCTTCTGTTTTCCATGTTGGTTTATATTCCTTAGTGTTTTTTGTTTTGTTTTATAGTATCATTTTTAAAGTGGCATCAGATTAAAGACAAATAATTACAGTCCTTGCAACTAAGAGAAAGGATTGCAGAATGGTTAGGGGAGAGACTACACATGAATGTGGCAAGGATGTATTTATTTTAGGAATCTCTTGTGGTACTAATGTCTGTAAGTCATAAATGAAGCAGGAGGAAATATTAAAACATGGGCATTTTTTCATATGTGATGCACATGAGTTGAAGTTAAAATAGTATTGAAGTAGTCTAGGCAACTAAGAGCAGAAGTCTTTGCTAAAGATATACCACATATATGTGAATTTTGCTTGCCTGGTCTAGAATGTGGAACTCAATAATGGGGTGGGAGGGGAGGGTGGAATTGCAGGCAGCATTTGGGGAGTATGAAAGCAAACAGTGAGGTCACAGAAGGAAGTTGAGCAGCTGAGTTATAATACTAAAGCAGATTGTTAGTGGATGAGTTTATGCAGGGATTGGGGAATGGTTAGAGAAGAAACTGAAGGGCAAAAGAGATAGAGTATATGGGGTACAGAGAACAAGGGTGTATCATTTCAGGGGAAATGGGTAAAAACTGTAATTATCAAATAAGATATGTAGCTAGGGTGTTTATCTAAAGAAGGAAAGCAGTGAAGGTTTTTAACAAGTTAGAGTAGACATTTGAAGACAGGGTGAGTAACTGATGGCAGGGGGACAGAGAGACTGTTTCTTAACATGGTTTGTGTTTAGTGATCAATGTCACCCTGATGTATTACCAACTCCCTCTCTCACTCTCTCTGCATTTTCTATGAAGTAACTTTGTCTTGATGTGTTCTATACTTGATAGCTGTTATTTTGCCTTTTCATTCACTTTATATTTTTATAGCAAGATATTTTGTTTTACAGGATATAAAAAAATTATAGCAGGGGTAGGATAACTGAAAAATTGTAATGAAACAAAGGGATGTGGTGGGGGTTAAGCTATGTGATAAGTTTGAGATACATGATAGTTTAAGCAATTGCACCACGCGTGCTCTGTTTTGTGATATGGATATAATATCTCTATGTATACTTACTATGAGAAGACTGCATGGAATATCAATAAAAAGAATAAAGAACAAAATAAAACATGGACAGTCTTAGTGGGCCCTGAAGTTTATGTATTTAATAAGGACACAAAACTCCATAGAAAGCTATTAAAAGTTGGCGACCCCCCCCCCACAAATTATATTGATCATTGCAGATATCACTTATACAGATGCTCCTTACCACATTCCCACTGTATAGTACCACATTTCCCCTTCTGTGGCCCATATTCATATGTTCCACCCTCAAAATTTACCACAGTGTGTTCATTTTCTTGTGGGAAGTCTTTTTGTAGACTTATTGTTGACTTGATGAAGTAATGCCCCATAATTTATTTTTTTTTCTAAATACATCTCAGTGGTGATACTAAGCATGTCAGGCCTGGGGCCTTCTAACCTTATTATAATTAGTTGTGGTGACAGTGTAAGCTGTTAGGTGTTGTCCCTCTGCAGTTTTGTCAGTTTGTTTATATTTCTTCAGTTCTGACAAGAAGCAGATTCTGCATTGGTATTGTTCTGCAAACAGCTGTACAAATCCTGCTTTATAACTTTTTATATTATGCGGCAGAATTGTGAAACTAACTGTTGTAAGTATTATTATATGTTCATCACAGAGCAGTAGCAACATGTTCTTGCAGTATTTTTGTAGGATTTTTGACATTCCCTACCCTGTTATAAGAGGATAATGACTAAGGTTTTACAAATTTTGCGTGGGAAACAGACAATAGAGTAGAACAGGAGGAGCTATTAGACTTGAAAAACAAGACATGTAACTTGAAATCACAAGCATCCTGTAATTTATTCTGTTTTCTTCTATAAATATGTGTTTGCTTGAATTTTCTCTGCTGGATGTCTTTAACAGTACTAACATTTCTGGTGATTACTGGACTGCAACAGTGAATTAGTACAATACCACCAGTTCAAGCAACAAAACAAAGAATTTCTTGGCAGAAGGGTCCATTTGACCTATCCACCCACTTTGACCAGATGTTGCTTACTTAATCCATTTTAGAACATCTCAGGGGGTCTCTAGTGACCACTCATGCCATGCTTCATTACACATGTTCTCCAGTGTCAGCCTTTGTAGCTGTTTAAAACTTTTGTTTACCTCAGTCATTTCTGCTGATTATATTTTTCAGACATCTGTCTGTCGTTTAGTAAAGAAGTGATTATTTCCTTTTAAAGTTCTCTCTTTCTAGCATGACTAAATGCCCCACTGCCTTTGTACTGTTTTTCATGTAGCATTTCTACCTGTAGGTGCAAGTAACTTGCTGGTCAGATATATTCTCATACAGTCTTTCCTTGGGGATGCAACAGACTCACTTCTCTATGATTTTCATGCAGTATGGGTTCCTTTTTTTAGCTTTCCTGTAAACTACCTTTATTTGTACTTTGATCAGAAATGAGATACTCAGAAAGTTAGTAAGGACATACACACAGACACACAGACAGACATACATATATATCGTATATAGTATGTATGGGGGGGGGTTATTCTTTACAAATTGCATACATTGTCAGAACACACATTAGCAAAGAAATCTTAATGAAACAAACCCTGCAAAACTCCATTGAGAGTGTTACCATGGGTCCTATAGTTGATTGATCAGTGATGCTAATGCTAAGCTATATATATATATATATATATATATATATATATATATATATATATATATATATATACAGAGAATGAGAGAAAGAGTTTAAAATAAAATGCATATATGTGTACTGGTACAAGGACTTAAGTCCCAAGTCCTTGAATACCACTGTCTCAAAGTCAGGGTCTCAAGCGTCTTACAGCTCATGTAATCTGCCACTTGCACTGAAACGTGAGTATGAGTTCAGGCAAGCAGTTACTGCACCTTGCACAAGGATATGATTCAAGTTTGTGTGAGGTAAGTGCAGTAGCTGTGAACATTCAGTGAAAGGGGATTTTTGTTTAGGAAGCCAGAGGGGAGTGTTAAGATTAGGGAACAGGAAGGGAGTTTTAGGTTTGAGGAGCTAGGACTAGAGTTATGAACTGGGTGGCAGTTTTAAAGTTAGAGCTGTGGTAAGCCAACAAGAGTGTCATACGGTTGGCTGTTGGGACAGCTAAGTAATTACAGGAGATCAGGCCAGTGGGAGTACAAGCAGTTACATTTTTGAGCAAGTGGCAATGAGCAAGTGTGCAGCAAACTACTATGTGAGCACATGTAGTCAACCCTATATACTTATGTGTGTGTGTGTGTATATATATATATATATATATATATATATATATGTATATATATATATATATATATATATATATATATATATATACATACACACACACACACACACACACACACACACACACACACACACACACACACACACAGACACACAAACACACAAACATAAATTTACATTAATCCTGCTGTCATGATTGCTTGTCTGCGCTCTTGTCACTATTTGCCTACTCTATAATAAGTCTATAATAAGTCTATAATAAGTCTATAATAACTCTATAATAACTGTATAATAACTCTATAATAACTGTATAATAACTCACAATCACTTCATAATTATTTTGTTTCATGCATGTATGTCCCATTTTCATTACTTATTATTGACGTGCACTTCTCAGATATTAAAGTTTTTGCATTGGGTTAATGAATGAAAACTAAGTTTGCCCAGCTACAGTCTTACAGGTATAAAATGAAATGTATTAGATGGTGCTCCTCCCCAGTAAAAAATGATATCATACATTCTGTCAGGGCCGCATCCTACTCTCTATCCATTTTCCATGCCCTTATTGGCAATATGAGTATAATCATCAAATGACCCCCACTGCCTCCAACAGGCTCTGATATAAACCTCTGTTGTCCATATCCTACTTCGTGTCTGTGGCTGAGTGGGGCCCAGTATTCTATTCATCAGTCTATCCAGCATTAAGCCACTTTGGATCTATATTGGATTGAAAGGATACAAGTTATTCTGCCATTCAATTCCCTAAATCCTAACTTGACTGTATTGTACCCTCTCTGTATACACTTCCTCCTAACCTGAGATTCCCTACTACCCTTATTTTACATCTCTCTTTTCTTTTTCCACTCAGTGGAAGGAAGATACCTAACTTTTCTCTTTCCTCTTTCTTCCAACAATATAAAACTTCATTCATGGCCAGCATACATCCAGAACCTTCTGCTCCTTTGTCAGTGTTGGATAGAGGCCTCTAAGCAGGAACCCTAATCTTGACATTCCCTCTTTTCTTCTTACTACAGCTACACATTTTCTGTACCTTTCACTGACTTCTTTCACTTTCCCTTAGCACTTTTCAGGAGCCCTTTTTTGCTATTGTTTGCTACATACCTCTCAAACATTCTTCCCAAATGTATGAACCACTATGCATCCATATGCCCTATCACCTTTTCCCCACATCTCCAGCAGTGTGCCTTCTAAACAACCCCTTTCCTCTGGAGTTTCACTGGAGTAAAGAACCTCATGTAGAAAAGCTGCATTTGGTTATCCCAGGCTGGCTTAACTTTCTTTAATTCCCTACATGTTTTCTAGGCTTCCAGCCAAATCTCTGCTTTTTCACACTCTGTGTTGTCTTTCTGCCAGGCCTCCCCTAGAGCTTGCAATTCATTTCTCCAGTTCATTACCCTCAGACTTCAATACAGCTCTACTACCCTGCCACTACCTTCTTCTGGAAGAGCTGAGACCTTCCTGATCTCCACTCCACTCTACCATCCCTAAAAGCTTTTGCATCTTTCTGATTACTTTTTTCAATTAGTCCTTCCTTGACTACTCAAAAATTATTTTTTTACTGACCTTCTCCTTCTGCTTGGAACACCTAAAATACTTTATTTATCATCCATCTGCCTTGCTCTACCATACCCTGTGATTTTGTAATCTACTCCATCCCTTTCAATGTTTTCCAGAAAGTCCCAGTCTGTCTTTTATTAGGTACACCACACACACACACACACACACACACACACACACACACACACACACACACACACACACACACACACATACAGACCTTTTACTTCTCCAGCATGTCAGTTAATTTCTGTCTGTCCTTTATTCGTCTGCCATTTTGCATAAAGCTGTATCCACTATAGTGAGACACGCATATTTGCTTCCTCCTCATTTTTACTCCCTGTTTTACTAATTCGACTCTGGATCTTTCTTCTCCTTTGTTGCCTTCAGTAGAATTCTTACCACCACCTACCTTCTGTAGTCAGGAATATTCTAAGCCCCATTTTTCTGATCGTCCTATAACCACTCCTTGCCATTTCAAGTGTTTTCCTTTATCATTGCTTTATTGCATGTTACATTTCAGGCAAGTTCAATAACTTCAGGTGTTCTGCTGTGTGTCTAAGCAGGTAAGGCAGCTAATGTGAAGATCATTTGGTGAAATCTGCTTGTTATAGCTGCACTTTGTTGAAATTTAGGCTGTGATTATATATGCAAGGTGTACACTTGCAGAAATACTGCTAGAATCAAAGTAAAAAAAAAAAAGTAGCCTTAAACTGACTCTTTCTAACAAAGAAGCTCAACCACTACCTTTCTACAGGTTATCAAAGTTAAACAATCTTAATTCTTTCCTACTTTATGTCTAAAAACATAATGACAGTCAAGAGTGATTCAACAAACCAGAAATCCTTTTACAATCAGCAAAACGTTCCAGTCAGAAGGAAGCAAGGCATTAATGGATAGTGTAGGAGGGGTTAGCAAAATTAGAAATTTGTATATGCTGAACAATTCCCAATGCCTGTTACATAAGAGTTGTTAATTCCTATCACTAATGTTTTAGAATATTATATCATATAATACTAAACAAGCAGTTTAGTGACAGTTCTTTCTCACTGTGAGATAAAGAATGGGATTGGATTGGTCAGTGCATATAGTCAATAAATTGTTATGTTGTTATTAGTGTCTTGAAGCACGTGGAGCATCACAATGTTTTGTTATAAAACAACTCTTGTGTTACAGGAATATTATTTGCTCATAGAGTAAGTTGACTTTCTACTCGGGATGCACAGCGGATCTGGATTAATTGTTGCCACCCCAGTCTCATTTACTAAAATTGTACTGGTTTGTGCATCATGCTGTACCTGTCCTTGAGCACATGACTGCATTATGTTTACTAATTATGTTATTTGCATTGCAAAACTTTATGGGCGAAATTAGTTGCCACAGCTTTATTTTTTTTCTTTTTAAGTACCACCCTGGGAACTTTCCAAGTGACTCCCCTGCCAGTACTCTATCAGCTCATTTGTTTCCCAAGGGGTGAAAGCCAGGCATTCTTGAACTGGTGACAGACCTCCAGCACATTTGTTCCAATTTGGGGGTCTGATTTAGCACATCTTTTCCTTGA
Source organism: Protopterus annectens (assembly GCF_019279795.1). NCBI lineage: Eukaryota > Metazoa > Chordata > Ceratodontiformes > Protopteridae > Protopterus > Protopterus annectens. The sequence goes on along the minus strand of NC_056741.1, from coordinate 1,070,556,362 downwards.
AGGTGAGAGATAGACACTAGGGAGAGTACCAGTGTGCTGGTTCCATGGAGGTCTCCACCTCATTCCTCCTAAGTCCTTCATTTAGGTGTCCAACTGACTTGCGGTGGCTGCCTGAGTGTTCAATAATGTGCATGTTCCTATCAGCATCATCCCTTACTTGGAAGTACCTGTATGACATAGTGCAAGCCTATCCTTTTCCAAGGGCAATCACTTACTCTCCATTAGAGGTTGTCAGTGTGGTAGGCCATGCCTCTTCCCTCTCTACTCGGGATGGGTGACCTAGCATTGGCCAAATGAGTCT
>NC_056741.1:1070161061-1070171061 GCF_019279795.1 Protopterus annectens | reverse complement strand
TCTCCCATTTCTGAATCAGAAGGTTGAAGGTGCTGGGCTCTAACTGGGTCTAGGAGATTTATGTCGTCTGCCAGCGAATTTTGTTTGCCTGGCAGGAATTGAGCTTGCAGATTGACCTGCATGTCTACGGCCATGTTCCACAGGGCCATGACTAGCCTGCAGTGTGTGTAGTGGGTCCCCCCTGCTTGTTGATGTACCACATGACTGTGGTGTTGTCTGTTTTTATTAGCAGGTATCCTGGTGAGAGTAGGGGTCTGAAAGCTGTGAGGACATGCTGCACAGCTAGCATCTCTTTTTGGTTTATGTGCAGATGAATTTGGCTTGGGCTCCAGTGGCCCTAAATGCACTTGCCATCCATGTGTGCCCCCCAGGCAGTCTGATGCATCTGTGGTTGGGGTCTGGACGGTGTGAGGTTGAGTAAACGGCAGTCCCTTGTTGTGGTTGCATGCTGCTGCCCAGCAAAGAAACTCTGTCCTTATACAGGGTATGATAGGAGTGACTGTTTCCAAGTCCTGAGAATGTTGGCACCAAAGACATTTTAAGTACCATTGAAGTTTCCTCATCTGCAGACTGGCATATAGAATTAGTAGGATGCATGAGGCCATGAACCCTAGGGCCTGCAGGATTTTCCTTGCAACTAGCTGGGTTCTGGTGGCCATTTGAGTAAAATAGTCTGTCAGACAGGCTTGTTTTTTTGGAGTGAGGAATGCCATCTGGGATGTTGTGTCCAAGATTGCTCCCAGGAATTCAATCTTTTGACAGGGGACTAGTTTTGATTTATTTTCGTTGATGGTGTAACCCCAAGGAAGTTCGAAGGTTTTTTTTTTACAAATGTCAGGTGCTGCAACAGCAATTCCTGACTGTCTGCCTGAATAAGGCAGTTGTCTAAGTACGGGTAAATTTAAATATTCCTCTGTCTGCAGTATGCAATGGCTGGGGCCAGGCATTTTGTGAATACTCTGGGAGCAGTGGATAAGCCAAAGGGAAGTGCAGAGAACTGATAATACATAGATCTTTCCCGGAAGCATAGGTATTTCCTGCATGACTCCCTTATAGGGATGTGCAGATAGGCTTCTTTTAAGTCAAGGGTAGCTAACCAGGCATCTTTGGCTAGCATAGGTAGAAGCTGCTGCAGGGTGAGCATTTTGGTACCACCAAGAAGGTGTCGAGAATTGAAAGGTCTAGGATTGGACACCAAGTGTCCTCCTTTCTGGGTACCAAGAGAAGTCTGGAATAGAATTCTTGACCCATCTGTTCCACAGGAACAGGTTGAATAGCCCTTATATATAGCAGGGATTGAACTTGGTTTTGTGCCTCTGCCCACTGGTTTGGAGAGAGGTCCAGGAACCCTTCTGGGACTGGCAGTGAATGAAGTAGAATTTGTACCCTTGGGATACAATGTTGAGGACCCACCGGTCTTTGGTGATGGAAATCCGTTTTTTTGCATGAAGGGCAAGTTTTCCTCCTAGGGGCGCAAGCAGTTGAGCAGAGTTGGGGAGTGCAGTAGAGAAGTCACTGGTAATTCTTTCCATAAGAGGGTGGCTTAGCACTCCCTGCTTTAGAGGTGGAGGCACTCCATTGCTTAGATCTCTCTCTGCATACCCTGACACTGTGGTCAGGGGGGTCCGTTTCCCCTGGGTCTAGTTTGAGATGGCCTTGAGGGAGCTGGAAAGGACCAATGTTTCGAGGGGCAACGCCTACTGAATCTAAGAGGCTGTACTTGCAAAAATTCTTTGACCGTCTCCATAGACCGTTTTTTCTTCCATCTTTTTAAGAACCTCTTCTGCTTTGGTACCTAACAGATTGTCCTTGTTCAAAGGTGCATCTAATAACTTTGATTTGACATGGTCTGGCAAGGTCTGCTCCTTAAGCCAAGCATGCCTTCTCAGTACAGAACCAGTGACTGCTGCCCTGCAAGATGCTTCTAGGGCATCACAGCTACACTGCAATGTATGCTTGCTGACTTGGCTTGCAAAATGCATAAGCTCTTGCAATTCTTCATTTTCTGCACAGTTTGTAAATGTAGCTATTTTTTGCTTAACAAGTTCCATAATATGTTGTACTTCAGCATGTGAAATTGACAATTCAAAGCCCTAATGGCGAGAGTTGCAGAGGTATATACTTTCTTACCCCATCTGTCTAAAGCTCTGGAAGCCCTGTCCGAAGGGGTGGGTTCTTAACTGTAGTTGCTTTGATAACTTTAGGCCCCTGGAAGATTATCTCTGGTTCAGCAGTAGGATTTTTGAAAAGGAATTTGAGAGAGTCAGGTACTCTGTAGTACCAGTCTGGTTCCCTAGGAGTAGGGGGTAAAGTATCAGGAGTTAAACTGGATTCCATAAAGACATCATCCAGGACTGGGGGTATTGCTAAAGGCCTATGTTGTGGTCAAATCTAGAAATTCTCTGAGTCTCTTTTTGGCTTGAGAATAGTCTTGGCATTCCCAAAGGAAATGCTCTTAAAGTATGTAGGGTTTCACCAAAAGAAAAGTCCTCTGGAGGAGAGGCAGAGGGAATGCATTTCTCTGCATCTGAATCCTCATAAGCAGATAAGGGCATGTCTTCATAATCAGATACCTCAGAGTCATCGGACTCTTGGTCTGTTGAGGCTACTGGGGACTGGTCTCTTTTTCCTCTTAGCAGGGGAAGGCTGGCTTCCCTTAATCAGCATAATTAAGCATATGGTGTTGTGGCAATGGAGCAGGTGCATGCACCTGGGTCTTCCGTTTTCTAGGCGTAGCTCGTACTTTACACCTTAGAAACTCTGTAGTTTTAGACAGAACTGAAGACGCAAAAGAAGTCGTAGGTTTGTGTCGAACAACGGTAATGCAAAGTACTGCTCAGTGGTTCTGGACCCATCCAAGGTAGAGACATCCACAGGTTCCATAGTTGAAGAAGAGTCTCGCGGCATACCAGACTCCGAACGGGTCTTGGTAGAGGCCTGCGAATCCATTGAAGTGGGCATCAGGGGCTGCGAAAGCATCTCACTGAGTACTGGTGGACTGGCGACTAGCTTAATGGAAGTGTCGACAGCAGCTTTGGACCTATGCTGTCTGTCTCTGTCTTTATCCTTACTTTTTTTGGAATAATCGGTAGTTGGATGGCTTACCGAAACCATTTCAAACACAAAGAGCGAAAACAAAAGTATTTAGCGACAAAAAGGGCCCGATGACGGATGGTTCGGGCGTTGAACAAGGCACAAAACCGACAGGGAGGTACGTCATGGTCTGGGCCTAAATAGGTGACGCAGTAAGAATGAAAATCTCAGTGTGGTATTTGCTTTCCACAGGCAAGACAATTGTTAACTTTTTCTGACATCGGTTAGAGCAAGACAAAAGGATCCCCAACGGGGTACTTGGCTTTAGCAGACTTCAGGATGATTCAATTAGGAAACTAAAAACTCAGGCAGCGGCCGACCAGCACTCATGCGAACTGCTTCTGCTACGGGCTCCTCGACAAGAAAGACCGATGTATTGGCATCGGCTGCCTGTTTTTATACCCCTGACGACCTGACGTCAGTCCTGGAGTGACAGCAACCGACACAGAAATACTAAGTCTCTGGTATTCGGGCTGACTGAGGGCTATCTACAGGCAGATAACCCAAGTGTGATGACTGCAACAGTGAAACACGAACATAATCAGAAAAGTGAAAAACCCTGACGCCAGCAACAGCTACAGAGGGAGGAAAGGGGAAATTGCAATCACTAACAGTAAAAAGGAGAAAGATTTAGGCAGAATTTGAGAGAAACTATACAAAAAATATCCCTTACTAGCTTGAGATTGGCAACCTCTGTCTTAAGATGATGGTGGCAAATGAAATCTGAGGAGTTAGGGAGAGAATAGAGCTTTATGGGTAGAGGGAGGAGTTCAAGAATTGAATCTGAAGTCTTTGTATGTGGCCAGGTCGGATATGAACCCACCTTTGAGGAAGAATGAAAAAGGACAACATCAGATGCTGCATTTTAACCACTCTTCTGCAGTCAGATTTGTGGATTCAGGAGGGAGGCCTGATATAAACGAATTCATGTATGGTGGAAAAACAAAGTGTGCATAAAATTAAGTTTCCTAGTGAAATAAATTGTTGCTGTGGAAACAGTCACTCAATTCTTATACTGTTAAACCAGAAACAACCATGGGTAGCAAACTGTATCTAGGATACAAGTTATAAAGCTCCTATGCAAACCTATATCCAATAAAATTACTAATTATACATACTGAATTCTTCTGGGGTGCTTGCTGAAAATTAAGGGACCTTAACTGCAAATCAAGGACTGGAAGAGGAGGATTGGCAATAATGGTTAAGGTGTTTAGCTCACAGACACAAGGTACAGAGTTTGATTCTTTCCTTTAAAGGAAATTGGCTAGACTTAAAATGGCACACAAAAGCAGTTAGTCTAGTACTTCTCGAACAGTGAAACTGTAATACACATACACCAACAGGAGTTCCTTAAGGCTCCATTCTACGACCCATCCTCTTTTTACTAATCATCTCAATTCCTCCTCTCGTGACTACTCCATTATTCAATAAGCAGACGACTCTACCTTACTCTGTTCTGCCTCCTCTCTAAAGGAACACCACACAAGATTCCTTTCTCTCAGTTGAAACACTGCTCACCAACTCCAAGCTAATTCCAAACCTTAACAAAAAAAAAACTTCTACTGTTTAATCCAACAAGATCCACCACAGCTAGCTCCTACTTCAAGATCATGTCCAAAAACAAAGCCATCATTTTTCCTTTTACTCACACTAAACTTCTAGGAGTAGAAACTGACTAATATGAAATTTGACATCCATATCTCCCAGGCCATAAAGTGCTTAAAAATTGGGCCTTCTATACAGAAATAATTCCTCACTAAGCCGGCCAAATCCACCATTGTAGACTCACTAACTTGAGAAAGACTGAATGGCCAAATTTGATTCCTGCTACAATTAAACAGCCAGGTTTGCCACAGACTCTCCTTTCAGGACACATCACTGTTCAGCTCTTAAACAGCTTAACTGGCTTGAACTACCCCAACTCCTTCTTTATAACCAATTGATCTTTGCCCACAAAATCCTTCATCAACCTGACAAAACCCCTGCCCTCCAAAATATGACACTTCCACAATCAAATAGAACACTTCGCTCTAGTAATAAAGTACTATTACAGGTAACTACAGCCAACACCGCTGGTGATTCTCCCTTCCCCAACTTCAGCCAACACCGCTGGTGATTCTCCCTTCCCCAACTTCATATCTAAAAAATGGAACACCCTGCCCCATATAATATTCCAATCTTCCTTAAAGTTTAAACATATGCTAAAACTCATCTGGCTATGTTATTGATCCAGCCCCGGTTAATTTATCTGCAATTTCGAAAGCCTTCTTACCCACTCATGCTAGTTATACTACCAAACTAACTACTTCTGTATTCTCAGAGTCTGACTCTCAACTACTTGTGCCCTCTGTAATACTATAAATCAACACGACTGTTAACTTCCTGTGTATAGTAACTCTCAAACCTAGGTTGTTACCATATGCAACACCACAATAGGTCTTGTACCGTACTTACTACAGGCAAGTCTATCGGGTCACCTCAGACCAGAAATTACCAAACATAATTTGCATTTCTTGTATATATTGCAACCTGTACCAGTCAGCTGTAACTTCTGTCATACTTTCTGCATCTCAAGATGACATTCAAAAATTTCTTCAAACTGTAATTTGCATTGTATTTGTATCTTGTACTTCTATGCAGAGCTTTTCTCCCCAGGCCTCTACTGAAAAATGACCTGTGTCCAGTTGGACTTTCACAGTTAACAAATGTAAAATAAATAGAATACAAATAAATCAAATGATGACATACCTCAGCTTATATCACCTACTCTGAAGTACATATCTTTGGAGTGTAGGGGGCTTATCTCCCTTCAGAAAGCCATAAACATTTAACGGAGTTTCACAGTGTAGTGTTCTGGTGCAAAAGTGAAACTTTTGGGGGAGGGGTCCCCGACACTTTCAGGGCTTTTAGAACCAAATGTGGCAAAGTCATTACTGGGCGGCACAATGACAGAAAGGTTGGTACTACTGCCTGAAAGTATGTGGTTCTCCAGCTCACAGTCCAGTGCCTACTGTGCAGTGCCTGCATAAACTCTCACGTGTTTATAGGTTTTCACCAAGTGCTTCATCTTCTTCCTGCACCACAAAGTGGTCCTCCAAGCTACCCATGTAAAGTGTGAATGCATGATGTGTGTGTGTGTGTGTGTGTGTGTGTGTGTGTGTGTGTGTGTGTGTGTGTGTGTGTGTGTGTGTAGTATACTAACCAGGGTTAAATTTCTCAACCTTTCAACCAGTGAGTGCCAAGACAAGCTTTACCCTCTATGTCGGATAAAATGGCTAACTGGACAGATAGTTTTTAAAAACACACTGATTTATAGTTTTCTCCCCAGAAATATGAAGATTTTTTCAGATCTACCTTGTTGGAAGTCAGTTCTTCCACAGCCTCTAATCAGAAGTGCATCCCCTGTGAATGCCATTGTACGGTTGTTGAGCACATAAGTGAGGCAGCCATTTGTGTGCCCCGGTGTTGATTTGGCTTCCAAAGCCTAGAAATAGATAAATGAACATATGATATACAATGAATTCAAACTGCAACCAGATAACATATTGCACTTAAAAAAGAATTAATAGTTTAACACAGCTCTAATTTAAAGCACAGCAGTACATATCATAAATTGATTGGAACAACAAGATAACCCTCCAGAATGGGTCCTATTGGTTGGGTTAATCTTTTCCACCACTTACTGATCTGCAACTTTCTTGTCAGATATCGCCCTCGGAGATGTACAAGATCAGTGTCGATGCATGTCGTGACATCATACTTATGCATACCACCCTCAGAGATGTACAAGATCAGTGCTGATGCATACTCATGCACAGACTAAACATGTATGCCCAATTCCCGCTAGCCTAACTCAATCCACTTCAAGTCAAGAACAATAATGAAGACAAGTCTTACACGATTAACAATACTTTCATAACACATTACAGTTTTCTCAGTAGGTAATGTCAACAAGCTTACTTGTGAAACTCTCTTCTGTAAAACTACACAGCACTTACAAATCCATCTACAATATTTATTATAATAATTAGTCATGTTTGTTATAGCCAACCAAATCCATCTACAATATTTATTATAATAATTAGTCATGTTTGTTATAGCCAACCAACTATTTAAATTATTAATTAAGTAATAAAATACTAACTCACTTTATAGCCAAAAGTATTCAGTTGAAATTTAAGCTGTACAGACAGCTTTTCGCCAACTGGAAACACAGAAATTCCACATTCTGATTTTTACTGTTTGCCAAGTGATAATTTTGTTCAGAATTAACCAGTGTTCCTAATTGTGAATATCTATTCATTCTAACATTTATTAACAGTCTGACACTTTCTTACATTTACTTATTCTTCATTTATTTCATTTTCCTTCCTTCTGTCCCAAAGCCTTCTAAGTCTAGTGTGGGAGCTCATTATAATGTTGCTTTGCCCCATTAAAATGTAGCTTGACATCTTATTGTTTCAAACATCACACTTTGCACTGCAGTTGCACTCTACTGTTTTGTGGCACACTGTTTACTTTTTCTGTTTACCTTTGTATTATTAATGGGAACATGTAGTTTGCAGTTAGCTGGCATTGCCCAAAAGGGTCTATGGATCAGTACACCAACCTGGATAACAAATGAATAAATAAACAAAAAAGCAGGCCCTGGACTCCTATTTGCCAAGATGAATGGAGTCAGAGGTAAAAGAAACAGACAGCAGGAATAATTACTTTAATAGAAGTACAGGATAAGGCAGACTTAAGCAACTCACTGGGACACTGAAAGACCAGGGGCACTCCTGCTGTATTACAGTCTTGTACATCCAAGTGGAAAAGGTTTTGATTGGTGTCCTACATGCGGACAAGAGTTTTTGGCGTTAGGAAAAATCTTTTCAGCACCGGGTTTCTTCAGGATACGCTACAAATGTTTATAAAGGCTAGAAAACCTATCAACCATACTGTGAGCATCAGTCTGTAGAATGCAATATATTTAGAGACCCTGTGTCAGAGCTACTAAGAGGAGGAATCTGGTAACGACCCCCTGTTCAAGTCAACATGTGCAAGCTAATGCAGACTTTGTCAAAGAAGGGGTCAACAGCAGTACCCTTGACTGTTCCTTCCTACCTGTACAAGCAGTTTGGGACTTGGAGGAAAAGCATGCAGAAACTTCACCTTCCACATTACCCAGAAGGCATATGTTGCCATTGCTTGTTTCCAAGGAGTTGTTGGGCAAAACAGATCCATTACCTGTACTGAATTTATACAAAGTCCATCTAGGGAACTCCAAACTGATAGGCAAGGTGGAAGACAAACTCTCTTCTTAGCATCCATCATAAGGCTTTGCCCTGGACCTGTTCATAGAATCTGCTACTGTGTTTAAATGGGAAGGAATGTAAACTGCTTGAAGAAAACATTTTGTTGAATGGATACTTCAAGATGTCATGGCTAGTCTACAAAAAGGGCAAAATGTATTCCGCCTCGTTGATGTACCACATAAATAGTGGAGTTACCGGTCACCAGCTAAAAAGTACCTTGAATTCACAATTATTGAACAACTTTCAAGGCACTGATTAGGGCATCTCCCTGACACGGATGTGTTTTTTTTTTGTGTAAGGGACTCTATACACCACAAACCTTAATTTAGGGGAGAACAAGCTCCCCATGCAAAGTCTGAGGCATTTGTAGAGGTGGCTGCACAGAGGGGACCCCTAGATTGAAGACTACCTGTTGAACTCACTAGAATAACTAGTGGACTAGACTAGGAATTACTGGAATTTGTTGACAAGAGAATTCTGGTATTGGATCCACACTGACAGGAGAAACTATAAACCCCAGAGCTTTTAAAAATCTGCGTGCTGAGACAAACTTCAGATTTGCTAGGTTCAGACTGAATTCAATCAAGAGACAACTCTCACATGATCAAGAAAATCAGCCAAAGAATCCAGTCAATTATCTAAGGGCAAGATAGGGACCTTTGGAGACTCCTCCTATGAGCCAAGTGCTTCCCTCTCCCAATCACTTCATCTTCAATCAGTGCTGAGAACAGTCTTAAGTGAGCAAGCTTACTGCCTCTAGTGCTCAATGAGGTTGGGAAGATTAACAGCTTTAGTTAATGCTGCTTTCCAAATACTTCACCTTGTGATCGTTCAAATTATGGGTGGGAATGTGAGGTAGACCTCCCTCTCACAGGTCGCCTCGAAGAGTGTACCATACCATTTTCGTCACTGCAAAGTAGGCCAGCAAGTACATTTTGCTTCATCACAGAAGCAAGAATGTAACACTGACAACCATGGAAGTTGTCAAATGGCATGATATTCAAAAATATATCACACACACAGGTTTTTTTCCCTGAATCTGGAGCATAATCATCGAGCTTCATGCACTACAACGTAATTCTCCCTGGTGTTTTGATATATAATCGTCATGGGGAGTCAAAATTCCAAATGAGTGCAACAACAACTATTCTCACATACTTCATCTCAAGATGCAATAATTTTTTAGTACACCTAGATAAGCTGCTGCTATGCGATTCAAAATGCATCTAACTGTTCACGCAAAAATTGTCTATTTTAATTTATTTGTATTTGTTTTCTGGGATACAATACTGATCTCCATGGACCTTTTCCAGTCCAAGACCAGGAGCAGTGTTTAGTTACGTGACTTGCTCAGAATCAAACAGGCAATGAAAGCTGAAGGAATCAAATGTTGCCCCACTGGGACACAGGAGACAGCTCATTAACAGCACCTGGATCCTCTAAACCAACTGCCATTTATAAGGAATCAAATGTTGCCCCACTGGGACACAGGAGACAGCTCATTAACAGCACCTGGATCCTCTAAACCAACTGCCATTTATAAGGAATCAAATGTTGCCCCACTGGGACACAGGAGACAGCTCATTAACAGCACCTGGATCCTCTAAACC
>NC_056741.1:1070143317-1070160561 GCF_019279795.1 Protopterus annectens | reverse complement strand
TTTAATTTTAAGAAAAAGCGTTCTATATTATCAATAGGAGTTTCTTCATGGTTTATAGTAGAAGGTTGCATTTCCAGAGCTAATAAAGGGTTAGTTGTATTCTTAGTGATTAAAATCCATTTATCATCTGTTACCCTCGTCTCCGGTATGTAATCCAGTTCTATAGCAGTATTTGCCATTCTGTGGAGTAGTAGTAGTGAACAGAATAAAAATGCAGTTACAATAAATCACTTACTACTCAAGCTGATACACCAGTCACAGCCAAGAAAATCAGGAAACAATAAAACTGGTGAGCAGTCACAGAAACAGTCAATTTCTATAGTTCCAAGGCAAAGCAGCAGTAGACGTAATTTCTTCAAAACATAAAACTTTTATTTCACAAACGAACAAGGTGGATAAGCGCTTTCACATACACTATGTATGCTTCTTCAGATCCTAATGCTTATGGTTAAACCACTCATTTAAATACTCTATACTCATTGAATTCATTTAGATCAATCATCCAATGCTATAATTAACCAATTAATTATTCAAATTAGTAAAATCTATCCTACTACAAGTTTGTAAAGGACTGGGTGGTTGAATTAAATACAATAGTTTTTGTTAAGAAGCTGAATAGCTTAAATAGAGCTGGCGTCTCTGTTGTTGTGGAGGTTCTCCTGAGTACTTCCGTTTCTTCCCTTGCCAGCTCTGTACGCATTGTCTTTGCGGCTCTTGCTTCCGTATTGGGTACGGTAAAAAATGTGTGATGGTACGTTGTATGCTGTTCTTAATTATTTCATATTTGGTCATATACATTTCTTTTTCCTATTTACACTACTGTATAAATAAAATATAAAATATTCATACTGCATCATAGAGATATATATATTTTCACACACACTTTTTAAGCATAATGCTTCATTATTCAAAATTTTCTTGTAATATTTCATGTATTGTTAATCAATTCATCCATCTATTTACATATTTATGTATTTATTTATTTATTTCACAAACATTTGACTAGTTATATGTATTTACAACCAAATATCTGTTCATGGTTTATTCTTTGTTTTTATAGACATGAATTTAACAGCATAGAGTTATTTGTTTGACAGTATGTTGATTATTGTTGTTGGTTTTAATATATAAAAAATTTGTCATTTTTATTCTTTTTTAAATTCGTTAAATATTTTAGCTGCTTTAAATGTTCACAGCTCTATTTAAGCTATTTAGCTTCTTAACAAAAACTATTGTATTTAATTCAACCACCCAGTCCTTTAAAAACTTGTAGTAGGATAAATTTTACTAATTTGAATAATTAATTGGTTAATTATAGCATTGGATGATTGATCTAAATGAATTCAATGAGTATAGAGTATTTAAATGAGTGGTTTAACCATAAGCATTAGGATCTGAAGAAGCATACATAGTGTATGTGAAAGCGCTTATCCACCTTGTTCGTTTGTGAAATAAAAGTTTTATGTTTTGAAGAAATTACGTCTACTGCTGCTTTGCCTTGGAACTATAGAAATTGACTGTTTCTGTGACTGCTCACCAGTTTTATTGTTTCCTGACTTTTGAATACTGGCTAGGGCACTTGCTGCCACCATACTGCCCTATTTAAGCAGGGCTCAAAGGACAGAACCACCTCCATACACATTACAGAGTACACGACACTGAGGGTAATGCTGCTCAACACCAGATGTCTTACCCTCAAATTGCGCCCACTCAGGAATCTCCTCAGTATGGAGGATAGCAATATCTGTGCATTAACAGACACATGGTTGAGGCTCCCACATGCACACCAGCACTACCAGGTTGTATTTTGTACCATGCTTTCTGACCACATAACTCGGAATGGCCAACACAAATAGGGGGAGTATCCATATATATCACAGATACACATACCTCTGGGTTGGTAGCACTGCACAATGCATCACGGACCATACATATGCACCTAACATTGTGCAAATCTGCCTTTTGGTTTGTTGCCTGCTACAGACCACACTCCCCAACACAGCAACCTCACTCAGCTTTCCTGGGAACATTGGAACATATGAAGGTCTCCCCAAACACCATTATACTGGGTGATGTCAAATACCCACACATTGACTGTGGATAGTACTCAGGCCCCAACACCCTCACCCAACAGTTGCTACTATTTCTAAACTCATATGCTATGGCACAACCGGTCACCACACCCACAAGAGGGGACAACATATTGGACATGATCATCACCGACATGGGGACTCTATGTTCCACACCTGTGATATACCCCTCATTGGTAAGGGCAGAACATACTTTATCTCACTGGACATCCATATCTCGTCCCCACACCCATCCTGGGTAATCTTGGTGAACTTCCAAAAAGCAAACTTCACACTCCTCCAAACCACGGTGGTATCCATCAGAGACCTTGGGTCAGTGGTAAGTATGGCTCAGACTGCTGAATCCTTTACATACACATTCGATGGACACCTAGTGGATTGCATGGATCGTTACATCCAAAATAACAACTGGACTCACTCCTCCAATGGCAGTGGACCTGTCTGGTAGACCCCAGCCGTGTCGCTTTACAACAAATGGAGGAGGCTACTACATGATAGAGCACAATCCCAGACAGGGAAGGCATCTGTGATCTGTACTAGCAGACTGCTACAATCACTCGGGTATTTATGTCAGACACGCTTCTAATGGACAATTGCACCAGACACGTCAGACACTCACAAGGCCTTCTTCAGTTGATTCAGGTACCTGGCTGGACACTCACTGATATGCTGTGTGTTACTGCATACTGACTAAACATACCCTGAACCCACTGACATTGCCATCATCCTGACAAACAGGTTCAGTGCAGATGTGTCCCCCCCTATCCCCCCTAAGGTGGTACTGTCCATACCAACAGAGTGTAACCTCCCAGACATCACGAGTAAACAGGTGAGTGCTGCCCTCCCCACAGCGGACAACACAGCATCAATGGGACCAGATGGTGTCCCGGCCTGTGTCGTATACAGCCTTCATGACAGACCTAACACTCACATTACGTCACTGTTCGATATAAGAGTTACTGCAGGATATGTATCCACGGAATGGCGTACAGCAATAGTGGTCCCGCTCCACTGAATACTGCCACAACAGACCACAGACAATATCAACCTAAAAGGCTAAGTAGCCTGTTCTGCAAAGCTATGGAGTGTATTGTAATGGGACTCATGCACATAGACATGGGAAACCTACAGACACTGGGTCCTACACATTACGGCATTGTTGTGGGCAGATCTTGCCTGTTGGACCTGTTCATATTCTTTCAACAGTTACCAGGTCCATCAGTGTTGGGACGGTTGTCCACACAGCCTGCCTGGACCTTGCACAACCCTTCAACACAATACTCCACTCGGCCATTATGCATAGGCTCACCACCATCAATATCGACACATATCTGACATGATGGATTGCTACCTGGAGCAGGGATAGCACCCACATGCTCAGTGTTGCAGGTGCCATGTCTGACTATACACCAGTTACACCTGGCATCCCACAAGGCTCAGTCCTGGGACCTCTCTTGTTCAGTATATATTTGTGTGATGTACAGGCTATCACAGGAGGGATATGGCTGCCCATGTTCACAGATGACTGCAAACTGGGTGCCATAATCAGCTCTCCTGCTGGCACATGCATACTCATACAGGGTCTCACAGAGATAGGTTTACTGGTGCCTGAGCCATGGCCCACGGCTACATGCCATTAGTTGCATAGTCATCCTCTTTGGGGATGACAAGATGCCCACACATTACCACATAGGTTGTAATCTATTACATACAGTAGTAGTTGTTCGGGTTTGGGGATACGACCTGTTCGTACTCTTGCCTTTGACAATCCTAATGTCATAGTGATTAGACAGTATGTCTACATAGCCCACCATATCCCACATGGCTTCACATGTTGATCACGTGTGGTCATTGTGCCCCTATACTCTTCACGACCATGCTTGGTTACTATGCCACCTTTGGGATGTACCTTACCTGACACCTGCAGCAACTGTAATGGCCACAAATGTTACTCTTTGAGCAGATGTAGGGACTCACACAGATGCCCTGCACAGTTCCGATACAGTAACTCCAGCTCTACTCAGTCACTTACTACCTACACGGATGTGTTGTGCCTGTAGTTGAAGGCAATATCTGACCCAGACTTACTGGACATGCTCCACCTCAGGATATCTGACTCCCTTGCTGCTACACACTCCAGGGACATATACCTCAGCACTGATGTTAAAAGGACATGCTGTGGGGACAGATTATTATCAGAAAGCCTCCACTCACTCTGGAGTGTAGTCCCGGTTTTGCATAGGCAGAGCCACCCACTGACCACCTACAGGTGACATCTTGACAAGTGGATGGGTGATCGCATGTTTACCCATGGGATATCTTCTGGGTCCCTGCTAGACAGAGGCATAATATACTGAACGTAAATGGGCTATCTTGTGTGACCTACTACTCACAGGCACAGTGCTCTGATTTGACTGGGTTGCAGTAGCCAAACACACTTTGGCTATGCTTGTACATGCCCTAGGGCAGATAGCCTAGTATCAACCTCTGAACCTATGATAATTTTCATGATGCACAATGTTTATTGCTGATACTGTTTGCAGGTTTTTATCATCTTTGCTTTCACACTTTATATGAACCGCTTAGGTATCTGCAGAACATATTTACTTATGGCAGGGTTCCACTATATTATATACGTGTCTGTTGTCATATAAGTATGTGCACAGGGCAGATTGCTGTGTAGTGAGAGATTCCTGGTTAACACATGCAACTGCCTGCTATGTGTGGCCCAATGCTTTACTCCAACATGGCCTAAGTGTGTTAGCATGCCCAGTTCAGACTGTCAGTGCTCTGTTGCCTGACATTTGTCTCATGTGTTCAAGTGTGTGAGCATGCCCAGTGTGACCTTTCAGTATGTTGCTGTCTGAGATCCACTACATTTGTTGATGTATGTCTACATGTCCATTATTAACATTTGTACTGTGTGTGTTGAAAGTCAGGTTCTATTCTTACTGCAGGACTCACCTTTGTGTCATAACTCGACAGGGATTATGCTGTACCTGCAGGGTTTCCGTGAAATACTTTGCATAGACTTATCAACATTTCTTCATACAGGTGAACTACTGTCATGGTTTAGTGGTTTAGAACTATGACTATATTGCACAGTATCCTGGGTTCGAGGCCCATTGCTGCTTATATTTTCATACTGAGCAGACCAGACTGCTTAGGGGCCAGTAGAGCAAATATGAGTATGTTGGCTTTTGTTCAGCTATGCCCTACCTAGACCCAGCTTGTCCAACATTGCTCAATATTAACCATCATTGCTGGACATTGGCCAATATTACTTTACATTGACCACATTTGTAGTAGTTGGTGTGTGCGATTTTGTTTACATTGTCTTCATGATGGTAAATGCTGTTTAGCACTGCTTTATATTGCTTAACACATGGCAATCATGCCTCAGGTGTTGATGCAGGGCTGCCTATGTCGGATGCACATACTACACTCCCTATACATGTTTGAAAGCAGGTAGTGTCAATGTAGGCATCCCTTTTACTAAATGTGTGGGTCAGAGAGAGGTATCATTTCCAGAGTTCCTACTGAGCCAGTGTATGTGCAATGCGTTGCCTCTTTGCCAAGGCCAAAGCATACTGGGCATGCCTCCTTCTGCCTACTGGGACAGGCTCAGGTTGTTCCTCCTCCGAGTCACGCTCTGCCTGTGATGGCCTTGACAATGGTGGGGTGCTGTTTGGCCCAGGCCTATGCTGGTCCTGCTGCAGCTGTTTTCACAGCATCATATTATGTAGCATAGCACATACCATGACAACTTGGGTGCATGTAGTTGTTGAGTACTGCAAGACTCCACCAGATGTGTCCAGGCACTGGAACCGTGACTTGAGCAGCCCAAACACACGTTCGATTACATTTCGTGTTTGTGCGTGTGCCTCATTATGGCATTCCTGTTCAGGTGTGTGTGCGTTTCTGATGGGTGTCATCAGCCACGGCTCCAGTGCATAGCCAGCATCCCCCACTAGGTGACCATGTGGGATGTCCCCATTGGCAAATGTCTGGTACAGCTGCATCAGATTCAGATATGGGAATCATGGTAGCTTCCAGGGCAGCCAGCACACAGATTCAGCATAATGCCCTGGGCATCGCACATGACCTGGCAGTTGATGGAGGGGAAACCCTTGCGGTTGAAGTAGACCCTACCCCGCTCACCGGCTGGTGCTTTGATGTGTATGCGCGTGCAGTCTATTGCACCCACTACCTCAGGGTATTCCGCTATTTGCTGGAAGAGATTCATATTGTTGGCCAATACCTCATGGGAATTGGGGAAATATACATGATCACTGACATGTGCTGACATGGCATCCAGGAACTAGTGCAGTACCCTGGATGCTGATGCCTGTGATATCCCCATCATATCACCAGTTGGTCTCTGGAAGGTACCTGTTGCTAATATTCTTAGGCCAACATGTACCTTGGTTTCCACTGGGATGGGTTCCCCTCTGTTGGTTCTGTGTATGAGGCATGGCCTGCACAGCTCAACAATTTGCTGCAAGAGGTCTCTGTCCACTCTATAGCACTCCACTATCTTCAGCTCATGTAGCCCCTGGTAGGTAACCCTGGGCCTGTACACTCTACTCCGTCTCCTCACTGTGGGTTGTCCAGCAGCATTTCCATTATCACCACCCTCAGCATGTTGCATATGTTGCCTTATAACAGCAATGGCAGCCCTTAACATTTTTTTGTCCCAGTGAAGCCTTTTCAGTTTTCACTTCTATTAGCTTACTGCAGTGTTGCAGTGTCTCTTGAGAGAAACATAATGGTCTGTTGTTTGCAGAGTTTTAAGTGTTGGGCTGGGCTAGTGTTCTGCCTGGGTAATTGCCTGATTCTGATTGTTTTCACCTGCTAGCTCTGCTAGTACTCCCTGGTAATTTCCACTATTTTGTGTGCTTCCTTTTTCCTTACTGTTTCCTCATGGGGGGGAGCGCTGCGCACACAAGCGCAAACACGCGCACAGCAGCTAACATGCACGCACACATGCTTACACGGACTAAAGCTTGCTTATTCTTCTTAAAACACGTGCACACCGGCGCAAACATGCTTACAACAGTTTACACAGCCTTACATATGCTTACTCAAGCCTACACGCGTGCACACATGCTTACACGCGCGCACACTATCTTACTCAGGTTTACTGGCGCGCACACGCGTGCATGCATGCTCAGCAAGAAACTTTGGTGTTATCCATGGCATACACCTTCGATTTCTTGACTTTACCTTGCCTTTTTGTTGACACACCTCTTTCACTATTATGTAAATGTAAGCTGACACATGTCACTCTGCTCCAATGAGCTTCACTCCTTTCATACATACCCCCGTCGTGATGTCACCTATCTTCTACTATGTTACTCCTCTTATCCTACTCCTACACTCCACTGACTGTGCTCATTTGCTATGTAAACTTGCGATTCACTATCCTAACTTTCATTTGCATAGGATTGCCCACTAATGCTTAGTTACATCTCTTAGACTGAGCTTCCCCCTTAGCAACCTCTACTCGGTGGCCATGTTGCTTCAGCCTGCCATTCCCTTGCATTGTAAATTCATTTTAGCTATAAAATCCACATCTGTGGATCTAAATTATTAATTTTCTGCTTTTTAGGGTGCAGCGCATTTGCGAGGTGCTGTGCTACGGTTAAACCTCGGTAATCAGGATAAAAAAAAAGTTATTTTATTTTTAATTTGCATCACTTCCCATTGCCAATGGCCGTATTTTTGGTCATTGGCATGCTTCCTCCTGTGAATGCATGCTTTCCAGCTGACATGGCTCCGTTTTGCTATTTGCAGAACCGTACTCAGTTATCAACTGAGTACATTTCTGCAAATAACACTACTCCTACTCGGACAGGTTCGGGTTTCCTGGATCGCAAATTTACCTCATTTGCATGGCTTTCGCCTGCAATTGAGGTAATTTGCATATCCCAGCTCTGTCCGTGTAGGACTAGTTTGGAGAGCTCAGTTGCACCCCCCTACCGGCTGTTCCTGGATCGCTCGGTGGACATGTTGGCTGCATGGAGTCTTACTCTACTCTAAGACTCCACGCAAGCCTTCGTGAATCCGGCCCACAGATACAACACAACCCAAAAACACCCTCACCTAGCTAAAGCAAACCCCTAAGTCTAAATTTACACTTACTTTTAAATAAAGAAGTAAAATAAATTAAAATTAATATTTTAAAGTAAAGCATGGATCACAACTTCCATTTACCTTGAGTAAAAAGTTAAGTTCATAAAACTCATACGTAAAACATATACAAAAATGTACTCAGTCATCAACACAATCCACCTAAGTCATCTCCAAATATACAAAATTACTCATCTTAAAATGAAAAAAAAGTTAAAATAAATTCATAAAAACACCACAGTCATCCAGTCATAAAACTGCATTACCACCAAATGGAACCAAAGTAACTACAATAAACTAAATATAATACAACTGAACTATATAACTACAATAACAAAATGAAACAATGCTCTGACAGATGCAAGTACATTTATCAAAACCCATAAGCAATTTCTTTCAGACTTCATAATGAGGTATTTGTCAGATAAAAGTCATGAAGCATTTAATTTAAATATTTTTTAAGGAAGTCATAGGTCAAAAGTGCCAAGAGCTTTACAAAAAATGCAGATGTAAATTTTAAGGTTTAATAAAAACCAACATATGTAAGATTGTGCAATAAATATGGTGGTGCCATATAAATATGGGACACTGCTGTGGTGCAGCAGTGGCATTGTCATCTCACAGCTAAAGGTTCTCCAGTTCAGTTCTCAGCTGGAGTGCCTTCTGCATGGAGTCCTCCCTGTGTTTGTGTGGCTTTTCTCTGGATACTCCGGTTTCCTCCCACATTACAAAGACATATGGCTGGAGCATTTCTCCCCGTTCCTCTGCTGAAAATTTGCTTCATTCCAAGTCACAGTTTCCCATTAAATAAATATTCATTGTCAAATTAATATTGACATAAAATCACGTCTAACTCAATAGTAAGGCATTATATAAAATGGAGCTTGTCTGTCTTTTGCAGTTACCAACTATCTTAAATCTTTCGTTTTTAGCTATGGGTTTATACTAGCATGTTCACTAAGCCCAGAAAATGTACTTGATACTAATAAAAGTTGCTTATGCATCTCTTCTATCCAGCTGCACATCTAAGTCTCTTCGCCTTAAGACTCATTTTTTTCCAAAACAAAACATAGCAAAATAAATTTAAATGTATACGTCTGATTGGATGTCTGTGATTTTCAAAGTGCATTATTGAAATTCTTGCTAGAAATTGCACACATGGGTTATTCATTCTGTTGCTCAACATTGCGGCAGACTTTCCAGTTCTCTACCTCAGCATTGTGGCAGGCTTTCCAGTATAAAAAGAATTGTTTCTTTCACATTTGGTGGCATAAACTACATAATGGTCAGTACTACCAAGAGTTGTACTTCTGGTACCATCTAAGATTTGGGCTACATAAAAAAATCACAAAAAATATGGGAGAGTTGCTAAGTTATTTCTTGTTCTTTCTAGCAGATTCTTAAGTTGACTGGATTACCTTCTGTTTCTTGAAAAAAATCCAAAATTATCCATCAAAATATTCCAGTTATCTAACATCACATTTCTGATGCTGTTGGCTACATGTTGGTCTGTTCCTATGTAATCTATCAGGAAGTATGAAATATTTGGGTTTAAAGAAATCCTATCTTATACTGTAAAATATTTGAAGTGGGTCTTTTGAAGAAAAGTTTGCAAAGAAGGAATTTAGTGTTCTTTATTCCAATACAAGGCAATCAAACATTTGGCACTGATGCCCGTTTGTGTTTAGGGATGTGCAAGCATTTCTAAAGTAATTATTTGATCTACCACAAAAGTTTTGTTAGAAAAGGAAAGTCTAACATAATAAGAGTCTTCTTAGGGTTTGAGTCATTTTAAATATATCAACTGATATATTTAATACTTTAAGGTAAACTACTTTGTAGATTACATTTAGTTAATCATTTGAACATGTTTATGTACTTCACGATTGTATTGCTGCCCTTTTCCCTCTTTTTAAAGAGCAAGGCAATATTCTTATTTACATAAATTCCCAGATACAGACATACTAAATAATAATGAAAACTACAGTCACTATAACAGTAATCATGTATCTTACAAACTATTTACATTTCAGGAATGTTTACAGATGATTGTTGTACAATTGCAGCTATTAGTAATTCTGACTTAACAACATACATTTACAAATGGTATCTGCCTTAAAGATTATTTGTATATAGCTTATGGGCTGCACAATCTATCTCCATGTTACCTGTTTATGTTCATGCTCCATTATTGTTACCATGGTGGGACATGAGAGCTTCTGCATTCCTTTAATGTCCTTCTGCAGACAAGATGTTAAACTAACCACCCAATTGTTCAATCTAGTGACATTTCTCAGTAATAACAAATATCCCACAGTGGATTCAATAAAAGCAGCAAGATTTCTTTGATATATTTGCCAAATATCATGCAACCAGTAGATGTACAACTTAACCAGATTAAATCAGTCAACAAAAATCCAACAAATTCATTAAGTCATTTATTAACAAGTATAAAAAGTTACATAGTTAAGACTACTCAGCTACACTAGGTCTGAAATGTGTTATTACAAATATATACTCCTCTCTCTCGCTCTCTCTGTATATATCTATATATATATATATATATATATATATATATATATATATATATATATATACATATATATATATTTATTTTATTTTACATTTGTTTACTGGGGAGACACAGGTCCATTTTCAGCTGAGGCCCGGGGAGAAAAGCTCCACAATATAATACAGTACATGAGAGAAGAAAAAAAATAGGGCATACTTATAGCAAACATACACAATATGTTAAGAGATTAACAATTCTTATAGTAGACAATCATTGTGGTACATAATAACTTAAAACAGCATTTGTAGTCTTTTTATAGATATAAGTATATATATATATATATATATATATATATATATATATATATATATATATATATTAACACACACACATTTCTGTGAGGCAGAAATATTACCTATCAAGTCTTATGAGGAAAGTAATGGCCCATTATGCAAAAGGAAATGCAAGGGAACCTATATGATGCATTATTTATTCACGCTGAGTAGCCTTTAAGGTATATTTGAACAGTTTGCCTTTGGTGTACCTCCATATTTGCCACATAATCACTTTATCAAAAGTTAGTCAAAACTAAAATGCTTGTATCAATTAATGCAACATATTTTTGTATATGCATTTAACTCTGAAATCAATGCTTCTTCTGTAATGAATTCATTAGAATGGCTATAAAAATAACACTGATTATTTGTGATTTATTTATTTTTCCTAATAAAGACTTAGTGGATTTAGTATAGTTAGTAAGTAATTCAATGTGTTGTTCAGGTCAGTAATACAATCCCATTCGGCATATGGTGAGACCACATCTTGCATTTAAGTTAAATTTTTTCCCTAATGTATTAATAAAATAGTGACTTGACGGAAACAAAACAAAATATGTATTTTAAAAAGTAATTACTATTTAATGATGGGGAAAAACGATTAATGCCTGTGTGCCTGCTTTGGGAAAAAGATTTTGCAATTATGCCTACTTCTATAGTTGGAAGTCAGCACAGCAAAAGTCTAGAAACAGGGAAAAATCATTTTTCTTGATTCCTACTGGTGTAGCTCACTGTAGGCATGTAGGGAGAGGAATGAAAAATAATAAAGAACATATACAAAATAAAGCAAATGATTAATATACTGAAAAAGAAAGGTCTGTATGTATAGGAAGAAACACAGGAACATAATTACATGCTTTAAGCAGTTTATTAAACTAAGATTCTTCAATAGGCAGATGAAACTTAAGACTTTTGATGAAAATGTTTGTATGAAATAAAGAGCGTGGTCAGATTCAGTAGATTCTCACAGTATACACATTCTTTTGTCATTTGAGTCACTGCTGAGCTTATTGCAAATAGTTTGAAGTGTGTCATTATTAATGGAGTTTACAGCAGAATTTTTATGCAATGCTACAGATCAGACAAACATATGTATTTGGGGGAGGGGCTTCACTCTGTGTATTGAGGTATCATAGAGATTCCCTTGCTGCTGAAACAGTAGTTATGTGTTAGCGTGAATGATGAATCATTATGCTTTCGATCAGGAATCTCTAAAAAGTTGTATTTTAGTCCTAAGAGATTTGCACTGTACCAACCCCCAACCATTCTTCTATGCCTTTCCAAAAAGCTGGTTGAGATGTTAAGGAATACTTTTGTAATTATTTATTACATGAAAATAAGCTGAAAAGAAGTGATAAACTGTTAAAATCTATGTAACAATATACTCATTGTAATAAATTATGGTAGGAAGAACATCTAGTAACTTCAAACAATGATAATATATTTTTAAAAGCAATTTATACTTAAAGTCTTATCTCACCTTTCACATTTTTGGTGCCCTGTCAGTTGTATCTAGTTGCAGATACACAAATGAGACTTCCCTATTTCTTTTTTGAGAGAGGTGGCAAGTGTTGTCCCTCTTCTTTCTCCCTATTCTCTCTCCTCTGCATTGACGCTGTAGACCCCATACATCAATCAAGAAAGTTAGGACCCATGAAAGGTTTAATTCCACAGTCCTTGAGAGTTGGACCTATAAGCTCTCAGGCTACAATTAGTGGACGTCTTTGGAATTAATTTCTACAGTTATGTGGGATGTGATGACCCACCACTGGGCCAATAATCAAAGAGCCTCAATCCTCACCACTGGCACCTGTGGGGAATGTTCACTAGGAGGATAATAGGTACACACACATTATTTTCAGATGCAGCTCTCTGCATCAAGTGCAATTTCCCTTAAGAGCACACAGAGACCACAGTCAGTCTGGGGATGGTTTCTGCCTCTTTCTCTAGATTCCCATTAAGACTCCCCACTGGTACAGCTATAGAGTTAAGTTCTTAGCCAGGGTTCCAAGCCAAGTCTTCCAACACTCTCCCTGTCCAACCACTACTTCATGTCCCTGTCCAAGTAACCGACACACACACTCTTGGGAGATTTGTTTTGCACACACACACACACACACACACACACACACACACACACACACACACACACACACACACACACACACACACACACACACACACACACATGGGAAAGGCTGGCACAAGTTTACTAGCTATGTCCCCTTCTGCCAAGGCTATAATGTAGTTACCACTACCACCAGACCCCCTCACCAGCTACTTTAAGATCCTTAACAAAGGGTGTCCAATTTTACTGTGTAATATTAATACTAATAAATAAAATAAATAAAATAATACAAATGGTAGCCTGATCAAGAGCAAGGCTATTAAGAGTGGCCCACACAATGTCACCAAATAAATATGCAAGTACTCTCAAAACTTAAATATCCCTACAAAGATCAGCCACAATGAAAGGTTTAAATATATTTAATAATAAATAATAAAATAACAAGAAAATACTAAGTATACATTCAAAGTGACATCAGAGTTCAAATCACAGGACACATTTAAAATAACATTGCAGGACAGGCTTAGAGAAATAAAGAAAAACAATATCTAAACTGAGCTTCACTGTATTCCTGACTGAATATAAATGATTACTATACCTTAATAACTTATGTAATAGAGCAAGGCAGATGATGTGATGAATGGTACCTCTTGGTGGTATCAGGCCCAATACAGAATGCAGAATGCTCTGTCTCACTAAGAGACTTCTCATAATGATGTCTAAAATATTACTGCTGGAACAGCTTGCAGAATGACATCACTTAATGTCATCTGACTTCTAGTTCACATGCAAAACCCCCATTGCTGGAAGCTGGCAGGACTTAGCACCTAGCTGTAAAAATACACATACAAGGGCTTTGCTCAGATCTGTTGAGCATCTGGAGGTCATAAAACAATTAAACACTTCCACTTTTCCTGAATGGCAATTAGTTCATCCCAAAGACAATACAGAAAGCTTCAAAGAACAGACTTTGTGTCTTTGGCTGCCTTGAAACATTTGAGATAGCATTTTTATGGCCTAGTCTATAAAGTGATTTAATTTCAGATATTTTCTAAAGTTTCCTGGACTGAGGTTAACCCTCCAGTTTCCTCTGTTAAAACATATACATTTAAAGAGTTACAATAGTGCATGTACATTTATGTTCTCTTCAGTAAGGCACACTGTGCATACATTTCAAACACAAGCACTTTACAAATACCTTTTCAATACAAATGTCTGTACAAATCAGTTTGATATACACATGACATACAGTTCTAATACATTTGTAACACCGACATCTTGTATAAATCAGTTTGATATTCACAAATGACGTATACTTATTTACAAAACTTCAGCTAGTTCTGCTGGCAGTACCTCCTTTACTCACATGGGATATTGCCAGTCTCAGTATTGGGACTTTTGTATTCAGTGTGAATAGGCTAACAATTGAAAAGGCCATTCAAATGATAGGAGATATACTTTCTGTGCAGATGATGTTCAGCTATATGACTCCATTATTCAATTGTCAGTGTCAGCCTATCATGGAAGGGGACTAAACAGACATCTCCTTTTCTTGGATGGCTCCCTGCCACCTTAAACTTAGTCAATCAAAGACAGAGGCAATTGTCATCCATGATAATCTGAGGCTTTTAAGTGCTCTCATTATGACTCATTTTAGATATTAGAGATGCAACCAACTGGAGTTTGTGTCCCATATGAGGAATGTGGGCTATTCCTAGACTGTGTACACTGGAGGCTTAAGCATCAGCTGTTGTAAACTCTCTAAATTTTTGCCAGTGGATCATTTATAGAAATATGATTTTATTCCACTATGTGAATTGGCTAATAGTACATACAGTAATCTCTTTCCTGATTGGATTACTGCAATGGCCTTTATACTGTCTTATATGACAGTGATCATAGTTGACTGTAGAGGATTTTAACTGGTACATCTTGCTCAATTTATACAACTTTCATTCTTCAGAGTTTATTCTCCCTGCCACTTGTTTACAGTCAACATTTCCCCATTAGTCTCCTACAACTTGCACACCTGGGATTGTGTCTACTTATGAGCTGTTGATATGCTCTTATCCCATCCATCATCTCTGCCCCTCTAAGTCAGTGTTGCAATGATTGTATTACTATGCTTTGACACATTAGGCAACTTTTCCATCTTTATAAAGTATCTGCACTACAGAAATTGCTATATTAATTTTAGGTCTGTGATTTTTTTTTAATTTCTCCAAGTCTTTTGGGTTTCTAATACCATGACTAAAATGAACCCTATTCCTATGTCAAAGTACAATTAAAGTTCATGAAATTAGTATTGTTTCAATCTTTGATGTCAGCCAGATGTGCTCTTCTTAGCACCCATAATGTGCCCAGTAATGGCACCTTCTGCAATTTGTATGGAGTTACATGTACTGGTAACATATCTAAATACGATTGTAGATTCTTTTTTTATAAGACCCATTGCTCCTACTACTACTGGAACTGTCCAGGTATCTTTCTTCCACATTGCTCTCACTTCTGCCTGCAAATCCTGATATTTTATGACTTTGTGTCTCTCTCTCTGTATGAAAGACACTATAGTCACTGGGTGTGGCAATTTCAATGATCAGTGCTGCTTTTGTCTTCTTTTCATGGACCACTATATCCAGTTTTCTAGCATCTATCTGTTGAATTGTTAGTAATGGGTGATCCCATGTGATGTAGACTTCACCATTTTCTATGATGCTTTGTGGCTCATATTTCCAGTGTTTTTCCAGCCACTTCAGTACCATAATGTTTGCACAATCCCCAGTGCAGCAGTCCTGCCACATTATTGTGCCTTTCAGTATACAGTCCTTCTGCCTTTAGTATGTCACAACCAGCAACTAAGTATGCAACTGTTTCCAATTCTGTTTTACAAAACTGACATTTGTCTCTTTCTCCCGTCAGTTTCTCCACATGTTCAATGGACTTTGTAAACCAATGTGTATGCAGCCTACTATCTTGGGCTGCCAATATTAACCTTTTATCTCTTGGTTTGAATTTACATCTCCTTAGCCATTCCTGCATTCCATCCTGATCAACATGAGGTTCTTCCAGAAATTTTCTATACATGCAACTATATTGATGCATTTTCCACATTTCTTGCCTTCTTATCTGGTCCTTCATCTTATATTTTTTCTTTTGTTTTTTTGGCACAATCAGTTGTTGCCTGATTTTTATCTACTTCTGGTTTGATTTCCATTCCTGCTTGATGCCGATATGCTTTTGTTAGATTAAGCAAGAAAGTCATTTTAGATTTATTCTCCTCATGTTCAAAAACTCTCACTATGTTTAGGTCTTGTGAGATCAGCAGATATGTGTGCAGTCCCATGATTGCAGAGCTATATGTGTAATCACTTTCAAGGAGGCCCATCCCTCTTTCAGAATGGGGAATATATAATCTTGGTATGCACTGATTTTTATAAATCATTTGGTGAGCATGAAGCATCCTTCTTGTTTTCGCGTCTAATCTATCCAACATGTTTTGGGGCCAACCAGTCACTCCAAAACTGTAAGTTAGGACAGGAAGAGCAAATTGGTTTATAGTTTGAATTTTGTTCCTAGATGTCAATGCTGTTTTCAGGATACATTTAAGTCTTCTAAAGAGTTCCTTACTAAGTTTTATTTGCATTTGTTCATGGTTTATTGCTTATCATTCATCAGTTCCCAAATATTTATACACTCCCTCTTGCTCAAGTTCTTTTATATCACATTCTTGTCCCAAACTAATGTTTTCTTGGTGCTTTCCTGCTTTAAAGGTTGCATTTGCACATTTATCAAGACCAAATGGCATTCTTATATAATCTGAAAAAGTTTTGACAACTTGCAGTTGTGCTTTCAGTTCCTTATCTGATGAGCTAAACAGTTTTAAATCATCGACAAAAAGAAGATGAGAAGTCTTTACACTGTTGTTTTCTAAGAGCCAAATTATAGCCATGGCCAAAGATGTTAAGTAGACAGCTTAATGGGTTAAGGGCAAGACAGAATAGCAGCATTGACAAAGAGTCATCCTGGAATACCCCCCTTTGAATTTTTATCCCTGGGATAATAATTTGTCCTTTATCATGGCTTAATTGCAAATTCTATGTTTCATAA
>NC_056741.1:1070135014-1070137514 GCF_019279795.1 Protopterus annectens | reverse complement strand
CCACGTACCATGTCGGAAACGAGGAATAACCAGGCTACAGAGAGAGAACCTGGCAACACTCGTACCAGGGGCAACTTTAGTAGAACATATTCTAATGCTAATCGAGCAGAAGGTACTAGTTCACACAACAGTACACGTAGTAGTGTGATTGGTACAGAACACAACATTGGCCCCACCAACACTTCAACCGGTCCATCTGGTTCTTTGGCGGTTGAGACACCTAGTACTGTGGTCCCTCCGCCAAACACACCTATGACTAGTGATATGGTATCTCATGATGGAGGAGCTTCAGCTAATACACTGAATTCCATCCAATCACCTTTAGGAAATACTACTTCATCGGTATACACCACCCCCTGTGAAAATAATAAGGACATGGTTGTAACCATTAATGATGAAGTACCACAAAATACATCCCTAGCAGGGGTAGTAAGAAGGAAGATTCAATTAGAGAAAGTTGAACTACTTAACCCCGTGGATGCCCCTTTTCCAATTCGGTTGAATCGGAAAAGATCGTTGGAGAACGACTATGCACGTGGGGCCAAGAGGAAAGATATACCTCCTCCCTTGAATCAGCAGCAAACCCTACCCAACTTTTGGGGTCACATGAATTAATTTTCAACATCTCTGGTCAAATGCTATCTGAACCAGAGCTGCGAGTACTTAACAAAGGGATGTCATTTATTCCAGCATCCAGAATCGACTTGAGCCAATCCATTATGTCGGTCAGATTGTTTGCCAGGAATATTGGTCTCAAATTAATCTTTAGTAGTAATCAAGGATGTGAAGTACCTAATCTTAGAAGGAAGAGTGTATATATGCCACCTTTTAACTCAAATATAGATATATTTGTAAAAGCAGTGGAAAGGGACATCTATAATATGCAGCGAACCCTTAAGCCGGATATGGATGAGAATCTAACGAAAGAGGAAATCCAAGCCCTGAATGGTCTCAGGTCAAACAGTAGAATAGTTATAAGACCGGCTGACAAGGGAGGTGCCATAGTAGTCTTGGACTCCCTTTACTACAACACTAAAATGTCGAGTATGCTAAATGAAGAGGCATATGTAAAGGTTTCTACTGATAGTGTATATCTAATGAAAGTTTATATTGATCAAACTCTATCTGAGTTTAGACTGGCTGGTTATTTATCTGAAGATCTCTTTAAGTTTATGCAAGTGGAATATCCAGTAATTCCGATTATTTCAGGACTTCCTAAAATACATAAGAACCTTCATCTACCGGACTTCAGACCTATTGTTGCAGGGTCTGGGTGGCTCACTGAGCCCCTGTCTATGTATTTAGACTATGAATTTAAACCAACATTATTGAAGTCTGACTATATTCTGAAAGATACAGAGCATTTGTTACAAGAACTATGCATGCTAACACGCGACCTTAGTACAGCTAGAATAGCATCGGCACTGTTTGTGACCATGGATGTGACCTCTCTATTCACTTGTATACCGAATGGAGAGGGCATACAAATGCTCCAGTTCTACCTTACAAGCAAATCTGGCCTTAATGAGAATAAGATAGAGTTTTTATCTCGGTTAATGGAGATTGTTCTTAACCACAATATCTTCCTTTTTGGAAACACCTGCTATAAGCAAGTAAAAGGGGTCGCCATGGGCACTAGCTGTGCCAACAGCTATGCCAACTTGGTCATGGCGACCTTTGAAGAGGCACACATCATTAACGAACCACACATACTATTCTACAAAAGGTTTGTGGACGACTTGCTATTCCTATGGGGAGGTACTGTTGAACAATTACATGTGTTTTACAATAAATTGAACTCCAGTAGCTCATTTTTAAAATTTACTATGAAATTCAACATTGATTCTATTGACTTCTTGGACGTAACCCTATATAAGAATGGTGACAGTATAAACACTAGGATACACCGGAAACCTTGTTATAAACCTTCTTTTCTTCACAGAGATAGCATGCACCCCCCCCATGTTTTTCAGAACATTATAAAGGGACAAGCAATGAGAATATCTAGGCTTTCAACCATGAACATTGATTATCAGCAAGGACTGAATGAGCTAAGTGAAGGGCTTTTGGCACGAGCCTACTCTGAGGATGAAATCCAAACTGTATACACAGAGATGCAATATCTTAGACAGAACAGAGCCAAACCATACTTGTTGGGTGGTCAAAGTAGAAGAATCTCAGATTCCCCTGGCAATAGACCTATTGGTTTTGTTATGCCTTATGGAATAGGCCACGATATGCTACGGACTCTAATTAATAAGCATTGGAACATTCTTACCGCTAACGAGAGTATCACCATGATAGTGGGACACACTCCATCGTTCGTCTTTAGTAATATGCTGAACCTGAAAAGACTATTATGCAATAGTAAGGGCGAAGGAGCACAGGAAAGGTCAGGCTTTGAAAGAACGAGCAAATGTGGCAAGTGTGCACAATGTCAGCATGTAGATGAATCTCACTACTACAGGCACCCTGTTTCAGGTCACCTTTGGACATTAAA
>NC_056741.1:1070096670-1070122014 GCF_019279795.1 Protopterus annectens | reverse complement strand
TTCAAATAATAGTAGATACAGTTCTCAAATACATTTTCCTTGTTGTTACATGTTATCACTTCCTCCTTGCAGCCAGTGCTATCTAGCAACATATACAAGGTTGATTGCTCAAGTGGAAAAGAGCAGAAGATTCTCATTATTTCACACATTTGTAATTTCCTGACCCAGCAGATAATCACTTGTGAGAAGCATAAACATTAATTCTTGCTGAGCTAGGCAGCTGCCAGTCAGAGGCCAACTTGCAAAAAGCACACTGCAGTTTCCAAAAGCTTCTTGCAGTTTCATATGAATTCATTTTTCTTGTCATAACATTAATAGAATAAAATGCATTATATCTTTTCTTATTTCTTAATAAGCACTAAAACATATACATTAATACACATTTTCCTAACATTTCCTGTTAATACTTTTTATTCTATTCTCGTTAGAAGTTTAACGATTTTTTATGTCTTCTCCTAACCTCTTCCACTTGGGACTTGCAGTTAAAAGAGTCATTCAGTTTAGAATTCAAGGAGAATTTCTGCATTTGGAACCACACTCTCAAGTTCAATGTCTTGATACAAGGGTTTCAGAGACAGACATATCTATAAAATCTTTAATTAATATTTTCATGCAAGGGATTCAACAACAAACACATGCTCCTAATAGGAGTAAACCCACAACAAATGGTAATCAGAATATTCATTAGATGGAACCCTTGACCCCCAAACAGATTCTGGAAAAAATCTGTCAGAGGGTTTGGGCCTGGTTTAATGTCATGGCTGACACTTGCACTGAATCACCTCCAGATGGTTATTCATTTCATGTCTACATATCTGGCGCGTATGCACAGCATTCTTCTTTGATAAGCCGCACACGCACCTCCTCGCTGCTAGGGTGAAGTCAAGAGCCATCCGGATTTTGCAACGCGAACAGTTCTCATTAAGCGGCATTCAGTTTATCAGTCACTAATTCAAGAGCAGAAAAGGCATTACTCATTACTTCCGGGAGGAGTTTCGACAGTTTTCAGCTCCCAAATCGATTGACTGCACCATACGCTTGGGAGCATACCTGCCCAAGATATAACACTGTCACTCAAGTCCATGAGTCAATTTGTCTTTGTCCTTCACGGAATTATGGTCATTCCAACCTGCTTCAACTCACCCTACTGGATTCAGTAGGTTTCCTGATTGGATCTTTGGTTTTCTTGGAAACATCTCTCGCCCATATTTTATCCAGAGGTAATTCCTTGAGTGTGTTCCAAGGGATGTATCAAACCAGGTAGCCTCAAAAACAACTGCCGGATCACTTCTCAGGTAGCCATTTGTATGCCTTTTTCCACACACACATTTTCAACTTTAGTGCCTAATATGCACCAACCCTGCATGAAACATTTTCATCTATGATTGACAATTGTTTAATCAAACAGGATTTCTTTGTACTTCATTCAATGTCATTTTCATTGAGTTCAAATATGAATCATAGTTGGGTATTGCAACAGTACCCCCACTTTTAGTCTTAATATAACATTTATAAGATATTGTTATACACAGTTACTCCCAGCCCACCTGGAGAGTATCTTTCGAAAAACACACAATCCCTTTTGTGTAACAGGTAAACATACAAACGCTATTTATCCTGTGATCTCACAGTTCCTGTGTCAAAAAGCAAATTCTTCCTAAGTCTCATTGATCCCTAGCGAACAGCGACATTAGTAGTCCTCCATATGCTGTTGGTATAGCTGTACAAACTCCAGTTTGAAATGTTCATAGTCTCAGCATATACACATTTAATTGCTAGATATGTTAAAGTTTGATGCCAGTCTATAGTGTCTCATCACGCTTATCCAGTTTTACTTGTGTGTGGTTGAGAAATTGAAAACCACAACAAAAGAAAATTGTCAAACGTAGTCAACAAGTGTACGCCTCACAATAGCCAAGGATTATGCAACATTTTGAGGTTGGTCTGAATTTCTATCTTGACCATTTTGTTCTTTGCTATGAACAGTTGCAATGTTTTATCGTTGAAAGTTCCTTTACCAGTTTACAGAGGTCAAAATGGATCCAAGATGACCTTTTGGCTATTTTGACTGCAGTAGGTATGGCCAGCAGTACCTGGTATGGTCCTTCCCACTTCTGGCTTGCCCAATTCTTCCTCTTTCTCTACCTTCACCCAGATCCAGGACCCCGGGCTAGAATCGCTCTAATGGTCTGGTCTGTTCTTTATCTAAAAAGAGTTAAACTGCAAGAGAGATTTCTCTATTTGTTAACAGTTTCATATAACTAGCTAGTGAACTATCAGCCTCCTGGTCTGTGCAGGCATGAGAGCTTTCCACTGAGGTACATATGCTCTCCCAAACACCATCTGGCTTCAAAAGGAGTTAAACCTCCTTTTGCACTTGGAACTGTTCGTGATACTCAGCAGCACCAGAGGCAGACAGTGCACCAGTTCTTTTGGTTTCATTGACTAACTTTCTAAGTTTGTTCTTGAGGACTCCATTGTGCTCTCTCCACCAGTCCTGCAGACTGTGGGTGATAAGCACAATGGTTCTTAAGGAAACCCAAAGAAGGCCCCAATTGTTGTATGGTCTGATTCATTAAAAATGTACCATTGTCAAGCCGCCTATAGATCCTTACAGTGCCAAATCTAGAATAATCTCCTTTAGGAGAGCTTTTTGCCACTGTTGTTGCATCCGGTTTTTAGTCTAAAGCTTCCACCCATTTGGAAAACATATCTACAATGACAAGGCAATACTTTTCATCACATTTGTTCAATTTATAAAATCCATACAAATAGTATGGAACTGATATGGCGTAGGAAAACTTCCTTGTTTAGGTTTAAATGCCCTCACAGTATGATGTTTTGCCATAGTTACAATATATGTCAAGACAAAATTTTTGTGTAATTTGTGAATCCATATGTTTGAATATTTGGTTTACTAACTGTACCATCCTCTGTTGAGACATGGTAATCGCCCATGGCTCAACAAAGTTTCATATCTAAAACAAATTAGACAGCAAAATTTTTTTCTCTTGAGATGTACAGTTAACGCTTTCAAGCATTGCTCCTCGCTTTTCCCATTTTGTTTCTCTGCTTTTGTAGTAAGCGGCTCTGCATTGTTTTTAAAATTTCTAGGTCTAAAATTTCAGAGGGTCAATTCCTCATCTAAAAGTAAAGTTTCTGAGTCTGAAGCTGCTTGGCCACAGAGCTGCAACAGCTCCTCGTGATACCTTTTGACATTCTGTCCCGTTGTTTCTATATGAGCTACGCATTTGCAAATAGCTACTTTAGTAGGTAACTGAATAGATTCTAACAATTCTAAAATAAATTATGCATGATTAATTGGTTTACCACTAGATGTTATCATCCCTCTATTTTTCCACTGCTGCGCAAAAACATGTACAGTAGAAAAAGCATACTGACTGTCAGTATATATGTTTACACATTTGTCTTTTGCTAAGGTACAAGCTCGTGTTAAGGCAATCAATTATGCTGCTTGTGCAGACAAGTTATGTGGTAAGGATTGGGCTTCTAAGGTTTCAATGTCTGTAACTATTACATACCCCACTAGGTTTTTCCCTGTAGGGCCCCTTCTGCATGAGCTGTCCACGTGATATGTCACCTCTGCCTTATCCAAGGGAATATCCATGAGTTCTTGTCTGGGTAATATTTTCTGCTCAATTTCCTGCAGACAACTGTGTGGTGTGCCATCCGCAGGAGTTGGGAGCAAAGTTGATGGATTTAATGTTGTGCATCGTTCAATTGTCATATGAGGTTGGCTCAACAGTATAGTCATACAGGAAAGGTGTCTAGCAGGAGAAAGATAAGCTACCTTTTCTTGCAGTAAAATTATCGCAACTGCATGAGGCACTTTCAATGTGAGAGGGTGGAATACACCACTGAGGCTGAAGCCTGTACTGCCATTGCAGCTGTGACTGCTTGTACACAGTGGGCAAGGATCACCACTGGGTCTAACTGTGATGAATAGTAAGCTATGGGGCGTTGCTTATCCCCATGTTGTGTCAACACTGATGTCATATATCCCTGCTTACAGTCTACAGTTTGAAAGAAACATTTATGATAGTTTGGTAGTCCTAAGACTAATGAAGAAGCTTATCAATTGTTTAACCTGCAGAAAGCTATTTCTGCTTCAGGTGTCCATTGTAATAAATCCTGTGCTGCCATCAGCTTTTTGTATATGAGGTCGGTCAGTGGAGCAGATTCCAAAGCATAGTTTGGTATCCAACTCCGGCAGAAGTTAGTTGTTCCCAGGAAGGACATCATTTCCATCTTGGTCGCTGGTTTTGGTGCTTGTAAAATTGCTGTTTTTCTATCCTCATCTAGTATTCTACCTTCTTTGGATATTACATATCCTAGGTATCTAACTTGTTTTCTCCAAAGCTGTAGTTTGCTTCTGTTTACTTTGTGTCCCTGTGTTGCTAAGAATTGTAACAGTGCTATGGTATCCTCCCTGCATTGCTGCTGGGTGGGGGCTGCTAGCATGATGTTGTTCAAAAGTAGAATTTGACTACCTCCGTGGGTGAATCCTGCCAAATTACTAGCCATTTTGTGCGAATATTGTTGGACTCTCAACAATATCCCTGTAGAAATCGAGTATAGGTATACCTTTCCCTGAAATGTAAATGCAAACCAATATTGGCTATCAGGATGTATAGGTATTGAAAAGAAAGCATTGCTGATATCTACCACAGAGAAATATTTCTGGTGAGGTTTCAAATCATTTAACAAAGTGTGGATCTGGCAATAGGTGCTCTAGGTATTACTGCATTATTTACAGCTTGTAAGTCCTGAACTATACGCCATTCCCATTTGCCTTTTTAACAGGAAATAGGGTGTATTACATGGTGAATCAGGAGATTCTACCAGTACTCCTTCTAAGTAATGCTGTTATTATAGGTTTGATTCCTATCTGCATCCTTCTCAAAGGATATTGTCTCTTCTGTGGTCTGAATGCTGACGTTGGTGTAATAGTAACTGGTCCTGCTGTTCGAATAAGTCCTACATCTGACTTGCCTGTTGACCAAAGAATCTTTGGTTTGTTACATAAGGCTTTCTCCTCATCTTCTAATAAGAATGCTAATCAGCTGTCCTTGCTAGACTGCAAGTGTACAGCTGGGCAGCCTGTTAGCCAATTCAGTTTTGTTTCTGTATTCCCTGCTCTGATAATTCTAAATCAGTTTGTTTCTCCCATCTACCTTTTCTCCTAGGTCTGCCCATTTTACATGTTTGTTCTTAGTTAAACTGACATGTGGTAATCGATTAGATTTGTATAGTGCAAGGAATTCTTGAGGTAATGAACAGCTAACAACACTGTTTCCCTCAGTATCCCAGTACAGATTACGTAACACTAATCTGTTTGCACAATTTCTGAACAATTCTTGCTCATATTCCTTATCAGGTCCTGGTGTGCTACAGTAATACAGAGTGCAATGCAACAAATGCTGTCTGTCAGTGTCAAGGGAGGGGGCTTTACTGATGGCTATGTTCATCAGTTCCTCAGTCACTGCCCCTGGACCAGTCGTAACCAAGTCCTGGCTGTACCAGTAAAAAGTTTCACCCTCCGGTCACACCACAAAAGTATCCATTTGTCGCTGTGCCTCCATACCCTGCATAGTCGGAACTACTGCTATGCCAAATATCTGCATAAGGTCCCTATCTAATAGGTTCACTGGGCATTTTGCAGAAACAACAATTTTACTCCTTTGAGTCATCCCTGAAACAGGATCAGTTATTGCTATATCATGGGAAAGTGGTTCCCGGTATAGCTGCCATTTGCAGCTTTCACTAATATATAATCAGGTGATTCTGAATGTTCCGGCACTTGAGGGTGTATCAAAGTCTGACGCTCCTGAATCACACAGGAATTTAACTCTTCCTCCACCAGAAGTGTAACTCCGGTTTGTGTGTTGCTAGGTAGAGCCTCTAGGCTCAATAATGCTAAATCTAAAATCTCATTTTCTTTCATCCTCCATGTCTACTTGCACTTCCTCTAATTCTATCACATTTACATTTGTTCTTTCTTTATTGTCTTTTCCTCGATGATTTCTGACTCTCAGATGGTGTATCTTCACCATCATATAGTCAGTCCTTATCTCCTTAACCTCTGTGGTTACCTTTCTTATTTTGTTTTTGCAATCCCTAGCTAGATGTCCCTTTCTTCCCGCACTTAAAGCATTCACCTCTTTTTCCTTTTCTTCAAAGTCCTCTGACCATTTGTCAGACTGTTTATTTCCTGTGCATTTTTCTTACCCTTTTACCAGACTGTAATATATAAACTTCAGCCTGGCCTTCAGCAGTGCAGACTTGCTTTTCTTTTTCTTTTTGCTATTAAAATGTCTTTCAGCATATCTAGCATATTCAAGTAAGGCTTGTAACCTACTTGTTCGATGATCTATCATATGCTTCGTAATGAAGCTTCTAATAGATGCAATGCAACCTTTTAAAAATGCATTTTTCAATTGTTGTTCATACGGGGAATCATTCGTTTGATTTTCAGGAACTGTCATGCCACTATGATTGTTAAAGCACTCTAATAATCTGGCATAGTACCCATCTACTATTTCATTTTCTTGCTGTATGCATTGATTAATACAAGTCCAGTCTGCTCTAGGTTTCCATTTCTCAGAGATTTGGTCTGTAAGGCCTTTTACTCTATTGTCTAGTTCACCAAGGCCACTATGTGGGAGTGGCTTAAATTCTGCATTACGAGGATTCCAGGTGCTACAAATCATGTGCCAATCTGGGACCTACAATTTGTCTAACTACTTTTCTACTTCTTCCCATTTAAGTGGTAACTTAACCTCATGCCTTGTAAATCTTCTAGAATTTTAAAATTAACTTTTGGATGGGGAATTCTCAGTAGCCTTCCGATATCCTCCGTGTCCACGGCCTATATACCAAGAGGTTGGGTCCTGTCCAACCTGTCCTGCCTGAGGATTTGGGACCTCTATAAGCGGACATATTTCTTCCTCACTCTCATCTTGTAGCTTTCTCTCCATTTGATACGATTCTATGTCCCCCTGTGTTTTATGTGTTCGGGACCTAGTTTCAATGGGATCTCTAACAAACAATTTTGGTTTCACTGAGACTTCAGGATACCGCGGAGGTGGACCAGCTTGTCCACCCGCTTCATATCCTGAAAAAAGGAGTGGGGGGGAAGAGGAGGAGCCATTGCTACTACTATATTATTATCTTCTTTGTCTAAAAACAATGCCTTTGAATTATTACTCTTTTGTTCCCTACGGTTTGCTTCCTCAATCCACCTGTGTGCCTGAGGAATGCCTAATTGCTGTTTCTTTTGCCTGACCTTTTGTATCACTTTTAAGCTGTTTAAGAAGTTTAACAAGCGAAGATTTGTCTAATTTCCCATCAAATTCATATTTGTTAACCCATTTTGCATAATATCTAACATTATCTGCACGTTGTAGTTGCATATATTTTGTGTCTTCGGTTAGGGGCGGGTCTCGCAATGTTTTAGTGCACTGATTTCCCATGTTAATAAATGTTATGTAACCCTTTTACCACGTGGTACCACAACTTCAATTCCTTTCACAGTTTATCTAGAATAACTGCCTACCTTATTCTGTTACGCTGATCTATGACCAAATAAACAGTACCTTTTCTTGTCCCTGATCTTTATGACAAATCTGACAAAAAAAAAAAACAATATTTAATGTAACCTAGTCCCTGATCTAAAACAGAAAAAAGGCAAAAAGTCTCCCTACCTGAGCCTCCGGTATTGAGCAGTCGTGGTTCGAAGTGGAGATCCGCTCTTCAGCCACAGATCAGAAAGAGGCCAGCCTCTTTAAACGACAATTCAGTCGGAGGTCTTTTCACTCAAGAATAACCATTTCGGTATCTTCTCTTGAATGCAGACTTCGACCACCGCTATGCTCTGATCCGCAGCTTCTGAGGGATTCCGGTACGCAAAGGACCAATCTGTTAAATGAAAAAATACTGTAATAAAAAGATCAGTACACAGGAGGTTCAGGTTCTTTACTAGTGTACACCAGGAGGCAAAAAATGTACAAGTACAGAATTTTGTCTGAATGAAACAGGAAGAACACAACTTTTATAGTATTTCTTACTAGTATTAACCCACCAGGCTGACGTAGTCAGTCACAAGGAGTTTTACATCACTTTAGCTTACAATATTCTATTCATCTAAAATGCTGATACTACATTTTGCTTAAAAAGTTTTCTGGTAAACAACGTGACCTTGCTAGCCGCCTGGTTAGTTACAATACCCTTTTACAAAAGTTTCCACTCAAGGGTCTAAATTAATTCGAACATAATAGTAGATACAGTTCTCAATACATTTTCCTTGTTACATGTTATCACTTCCTCCTTGCAGCCGGTGCATTATCTAGTAACATATACAAGGTTGATTGCTCAAGTGGAAAAGAGCAGAAGATTCTCATTATTTCACACATTTAATTTTCTGACCCACCAGATAATCACTTGTGAAAAGCATAAACATTAATTCTTGCTGAGCTAGCAGCTGCTGGGGTCAGAGGCCAACTTGCAAAAAGCACACTGCAGTTTCCAAAAGCTTCTTGCAGTTTCATATGAATTCATTTTTCTTGTCATAACATTAATAGAATAAAATGCATTATATCTTTCTTATTTCTTAATAAGCACTAAACATATACATTAATACATATTTTCCTAACATTGTTATACTCAGATATGAACACTTCAGATGTTGTATACACACATGTATGTATGTATGAGTATATATATATATATATATATATATATATATATATATATATATGTATATATATATATATATATGTATATAGATATATAATATATATTATTGCATACGTTTATCTGTACCTCCATAAATGTGTAGATCATTTTAACCTATCTATATATCTACATATATATGTATATCTCTATATATCGACATAGCAAAAAAGTTGAGTACTATACCAAAGTCCAGCCTACGATTCCAAAAATCAAATATGCACCAAAAGCAGCAAGGACACTGCTATTCCTTAAGATTGTTATTGCACATAAACACAAGATGAGCGCTTTCGGGACTTCTCCCTTCATCAGATGATCTGATGAAGGGAGAAGTCCCAAAAGCGCTCATCTTATGTTTATGTGCAATAAAGATTTTAAGGAATAGCAGTGTTCCCCTTTAAGTATATATACACATGTATCTATCTCTCTCTCACTCTCTCTCTCTCTCTATATATATATATATATATATATATATATATATATATCATACACCATTCATTGTGTACATGGTGGTTTGTCCTATTTCCACACAATCCTTCCTTTTGTGTTTTAACCTGTCTGAATACACAACTGGCATAAATACATCTCAGGTAGCTTAATGGTAGGTTACTCTGAGGATGATGTAAATGGTTGTGAGTACTAAACCTGGAAGGGGTTATTATTTTACCTCTCAGAGTAGGCACTGGTAGGGATAGTGTGAATAATGCACATTTAAGCGGTTGTAAGCAGGTTTGCCCATGGACTGCACGACCTGTGAAGCACTTATCCATTTAACCGTGTTTAAGCGGTGCTTACCGTCACATAAACCCCTGCAAATCTGCTTAGAAGTGCTTTACTCCACCTGCATCTAACAGCCCTTATTCTGGCCCTCAAAATAAATTAATCACCCTTGCAGGACTTGAACCTGGGATCATGAACACCACAGTCTCTGACTTTACTACTAAGGCATCTGAGATATGTACAAATGTTATGGTGTTTAGAATATACATTTTACTATGGGCATTCCTCACTACTGAAAACAAATATGACAGTCAGTTGATGCACATATGTATGATACATGTTAATGTTCATATGTTTGTGGAATTAGGTGTTGCAATGTGACATGACAGGGTGTATTATAGATGAGAATGGTTCTTGTTTTGTGTCCTTTTTATATTGTCCCCATACTCCATGTATACCCCTCCAGCTCACTTATTGAACATCCAACCCAGGCTCTCCTTCATGCATGATTTCATTACCCATCATTCCTCCCCCACCACAATCTCCACATACACAACAACCATCCCTTCTATGGTGAATTAGGTTAATATTAATAGTTATAATACCAGAGCTGAATGAGTTTTGTGTACACTTCAATTCCTTTGGATTGCTTCTGTGTCACGAAGTGTGTTCATACATGTTTATATATATATATATGACTATAGATGTAACTGTATATATGTATATATATATATATATATATATATATATATATATATATATATATATATATATCTTATCTATGTGCAGACACCACTGATGTATATATATATATATATATATATATATATATATATATATATATATAATTAATTTGTAACAGTTATACATGTGTAGACTTGTATATGTTGATTCACAAACTGCAGTACATTACAATGTGCTGTACATATGCACACAAAGTGACTGTCCCATTTGTGGTGAGTACTGTGGAATGCCTATAGTATAAGGGGTAGTCTAAAGACCGTGCGACATGTATGTAGCTCAGATGGCTTAGTGGTAAGTTCCATGACTATAGTGTGCATGGTCCAGGGTTCGACACCTATGATGCTTTAAGAATGTTTTTTACTCCAGAATAAGGCTCATTTAAGCAGTTGTAAGCATGTTTAAAAGTGTTTGTGTGACATTAAAGCAACAGTTAAGCAGTTAAAAAAACTTTAAAACATATAACCTGTTTACGCAAACATGGCCACATCTGCTAACTACTCAGAATATATACATTTCAGTGAAGTAACATCTCACTATATGCTTACATAACATTACATTTTATGTTGACTTTACTCTCCAGCACACATGGGTTTATATGGGTGTTTCAAGTGTTTATTATACTGATGAATACTACCTATATATGCAAACTGTGGTTACGGTATACTTTTTAACATGATAAACATCCCTGACTTTATTGGGATTTGAACCTCAAATGTACAGATACTGTGCAAATGTCGTAACAATTACACTATTGACATCAACATTGCTTCCGCCTATTTCCTATTTAGATGATTTCTATGTGTAAGCTAGGCTAAGCAAAGGGCGGAGGTGCCCAAACCCACTGAGCTTCACTTACTCTTGAAATAAAAACATATAACAAATGAAATGAGACACTATAAATTACATTCCTAACTACATTAGGCATAGACTTCACTGACACACTTCAAGGGAAACCTTGATGTGTGAATGGGTAACAGAATATACACCCTTGGGATCATGTGTCCCAGAACCATACAGCCAGGGGGTGGGGGAGCCCCTCCAGTTTTATAGCTGCAAGACCTGTTGGGGAAATTGAATGGTGCTGATTTTTCATGTTAACATGCCCTCTTTAGATCACTAAGTGCCTCTATCACCGTCCACCACCCCAGTCTTCAACAGCTTCTGGAAACTCTGCCTGGAATCACTTCATTGGTTATGCTTGACAGAGGCTCAGTTACTTCATCAATGGTGCACAGAAAGCCAACACACTGTAGCTATGCTTCTAATTGCCCTTGGGCAGGTAGCCTACTACCTATCTGTAAACATCTAAAGTTCAGGCCATCACAGCCATAATATGTGAATAAACAGAGCTTTCAGATCACAATATACAGTGAGAAATTACCATGTAGTCAAAAAACAGTTAAGTACAGCAAGAACATACAGAACACTGATACTTAATCACTCCAAAAGCCTATCTTGGAAGCTAGAAGACTTGTATAAGTTTAAGGCTTTCTATTGCTTACCAGTAGGTTACCTACAGGAAAGATGAGAAACAAGCACAGATGGGGAACATGCATGCAATGATACCATACCGGCCTATGTGTCAGCCTTAGGCTTTGGAATACTGGCCAAGGCCATTGGCGCCTCCATAGTGCCTTTTTTAGGGAAGTCTCAAAGGTGAATCCCACCTCTGTAAACAGCACAATACCAGAATCAATGAGGGTTATGCTACTCAACACCAGGGGTTGTGATCACAACATGCAGGCACTCACAGCACTCCTCAGTATGGACAACGTCAACATCTGTGCAGTAACTGAGACCTGTTTTAAGGCTCCTGAGAGCACACCAGCACTACCAGACTACAACCCATGCCACACATTTCGGACACAGAACATGGACTGACACAGACACGGAGGGGTGTATCCATATTCATCAGGGATACCTGCACCTCCAGGTTAGTGGGGCAGCATGATACCTCTGGGATCATCCATGTGCAGCTAACATCAGCAACAACTGCAATGCAAACTGTGGCCTGCTACAGATCACCCTCCATGACCCAGGACCGCCACTCCACCTACCTGGAGATGGTGGAAAACATGACAGTCCTACCGCACACCCTGGTATTGGTCTACCATTAACTGGGAAACTTACATAAGTACTCACTTCCAGGCCCAGCGCTTTTTAGAATTTATCACCTCATATGCCCTGTATCAGATGTTAAACTCCCTAACAAGGGGTGGAAACATACTAGAAGTGGTAATCACTAACATGGGCAACAGCTGCACCACAGTGGAGGTAAACTGGTCACTGGTTAGATCTGACCATGAACTATTCACTGT
Source organism: Protopterus annectens (assembly GCF_019279795.1). Lineage (NCBI taxonomy): Eukaryota > Metazoa > Chordata > Ceratodontiformes > Protopteridae > Protopterus > Protopterus annectens. The sequence continues at coordinate 1,070,109,481 of NC_056741.1, read as the reverse complement.
TTCCACGCCCAACCATCTCCCCCACCTATGGAAACCACAGTGTATACCTTTACTACAGCTAAATTCACACTACTAGAGATAGGGGTGGGGGGCTTCGCAGCCCCCATGCTAAGGGAAAACACTGCTCAAGATACAGACAGATTTACAAATGCACTCTATAAGCACCTTCAAGGATGTATGGATCGTGCCATCACTAGTAAACCAAGACTCACTCCTCCTAGACAAGGACACCAGTCTGGTGGACCCTGCAATAAGCAGGCTATACAACAGAAGTAGGACAGTAGTCCAGAATAACAGCAAATCCCAAGAAGGGCAGACATCTGTGACCAGTATTAGTAAGAAACGTAGGTCCCTCATGAAATCATCCAAGGCTAACATCAACAGGAAATTAGGCAAGGATTCAAAAGATAACCACAAAGCCTTCTTTGGCTATGTCAAGGATCTAAGTGGTAACACACAGATTTGCACTGTGCCGGTGCAATATAGCACAAAATATACTGACCCTACTGATATCACCAAAATCCTTGTAGATACATTCAGTGCAAACTTCACTCCCTAAAGAGCCCACAACAATACCCGAAAAGTACAGTATCCCAGACATCAGAGACACACAGGTGGAAATGGCCCTCTCTAACAGCAATACACAGCTTCAAGATGGTGTCCCAGACTGCGTCTTGCAAACACTACAAGACAAACTGACACCTAATTAAGCTTTTCAACCTCAGCCTCTCCACAGGCTACATGCCCATACAATGGCACATGGCAACAGTTATTCCACTCCACCAAGATGGAAACACAACTGACCATGGTAACAACCACCCCATAACCCTGACTAGCCTGGTCTACAAAGCTATGGAGTGCATCCTCATGGCACTCATTAACAAAGACATTGATAACATCCAAACACTTGGCCCAACCCAGGTCAGCTTGGTTGAGTGCAGTTCATGCCTACTGAACCTGTTTGATGTCTTACAGACTGTCACCAAGACATTAGATGAGGGGAGAGGTGGTTCACACATACTACCTGGACCTTGCCAAGGCTTTTGACACCATTCCCCACTCAGGTATTATTGATAAACTCACCAGCCTGTACATATGCCCGTACATCACAGGATGGGTTGCCAACGGGCTTACAAACAGAACCCACATGGTACGACTAGCGGTCTCCAGGTCCATATCTTAACCAGTCACAACTGGTGTCCCACAGGACTCAGTCCTGGGACTCCTACTGTTTGGCATATACTTCTCAGAGGTACAGGCAAACACAGTTGGACTACGGCAGACCATGTTTGGTAAGGACTGCAAACTGGGAGCCATACTTGACAGCCCAGCTGACACAGACATCCTTCAAGGGGCCTCACAGAGACCAACACAGGGTGTCAAAGTCATGGCCTCCAGCTAAATGCCACAAACTGCATGGTCATTCCATTGTGGAATATTAAGCAACCACATATTAACACATAAGTGGCAGCCACTTTAATACAGACAAGGTAATAGGGTATCTGGGGACTAAGGTAGATAGTGATCTCTCCTTTGACAATCATATCTCCAAAGTAGTTAGGAAATCCTTCTATGTAGGCCATCTGATTACTAAAGGGTTCGCATATAGACATACTGAGGTTATAGTGCCCCTTTACTCATCACTCATCAGTCCCATCATAGTGTATAATAACTCATTGGGGATGTACCTCAGAAGACACACCCAATAGCTGGAAGGTCCACGAGTGTACCTCGCCAAGAGGATTACTGGCCTCAAAAATATATCCTATGCAGCCAGACTAAATAAACTCCTACTTTACTCAGTGGCATCTCATTTACTCAGAGATGATCTCTGCTGGCCAACAAAGCCATGTTGAACTCAGGCTTAATGGATATTCTCCACCTAAGGGAATCCATGTTACAGTGAGCCACACGCTGTAGTGAGCTGAACCTTGCCACAATAACTGGAAGATGCTGGGGGAACGGATTCCTGTCACAGAAACTCCCCATACTTTGGAACAACATCTCTAATTACATTATACAGAGCCCATCACTAACACTCTTCAAGAGAAACATTGAAGAGTGGATGGGGAACAGTAGATACACCCCAGGGATCCCGCCATTGACTCTGCTCCACAGAGGGGCAGTTAATGAATCAATGCAGTGGCAAAAGCTGACACATTTTGGCTAGGCTTATGAATGCCCTCAGACAGTTAACCAAGTACCTACCTATGAACCTATACATACAGTATCACCACATGCTGATAGCTTAATTTACTGTTCAGGTGTTGATTTACCTTGTGCCAATAGCAGTTGTGTGTGTGCAATAGCTGAGGGCTGCCTTTGTTGGATGCACACAGTAGACTAGCTATACATGACAATTTACAGATAGTCTTGTGTGTTCGCCATCCATTTTTACTGTGTGCGCAGGTGGAGAAAGGTGTCAGTCCCTAGGCGCCTACACTGTCAGTGTATGTGCTATACGTTCCCTCCTTGCCAAGGCATGGGCATACTGGGCACGCCTCCATCTGCCTACTGGGGCTGACTCAGGGTGTTTGTGGTCTGAGTACCTCTGTGCCTGTGGGACCCTTGGCAATGGTGGTGGGCTGTGAGGGCCTTCACCATTCTGTCCCTGCTGCAGCTGTTTCCACAGGATCATATTGTGTAGCATGGCACATACTGTGAAGATGTGGGCACACGTGCCTGGAGAGTACTGCAAGGCTCCACCAGATATGTCCAAGCAACGGAACCATGATTTAAGCATCCCAAATACACACTCTATGATGATTCTGGTTTGTGCATGTGCCTCATTATGTTGTTCCTGCATGGATGTGTGCGCATTTCAGAATTTCAGATGGGAGTCATTATCCACGGTTCCAGTGCATAGCCAGCATCCCCCACCAGGTGGCCATATGGGATGTCCCCCCTGGCAAATACCTGATACAACTGTGAGGCATACCAGATGTGGGAGTTGTGATAGCTTCCAGGGCTGCCAGCACACACATCCATGATAATGCCCTGGGCATTGCACACAACCTGGCAGTTGATGGAGGGGTATCCCTTGTGGTTTATGTAGCACCTACCCTGCTCACTGGGTGGTGAATTGATGTGCATGTGCGTGCAGTCTATTGCACCGAGTATGTCTGGGTATTCTGCCACATGCTGGAAGAGACACATATTGCTGGCCAACTCCTCCTGCATTCGGGGGAACTATATGTGCTCATTGGCATGTGGTGACATGGCATCCAGGAACTGGTGAAGTACCCTGGATGCTGATGCCTGTGAGATTCCCATGATATCCCCAGTTGGCCTTTGAAAGGTACCTGTAGCTAGTATTCTCAGGCTTACACATACCTTCATATCCATTGGGATGGGTTCCCCTCTGTTTATTCTGACTCTGAGGCGTGACCGGCACAGCTCCACAAGTTGCTGTAGGTTGTCCCTGTCCACCCTGTAATGCTCTACTATCTCCAGATCATGTAGCCCCTGGTAGGTTACCCTGGGTCTGAACACTATTCTCCTCCTCTGGTGCCTGAGCTGGTTGTGTGCATCATCATCCACACCACTTTCAGTCTCCAACACATGCTGGTGGATCAAAGCTATGGCAGTCCCTAACATGTACATACTAAAGGTTCCCAGTCTGTATACACCAACGGTGCAGAGTGTATGGGAATACACAAGTGTGTGTGAGGTGCTTTCACACTTTATACTATTTTGCTATGTATGCTGGCGATGTCATTGGGTGTGTATGAACAATTCCAGCTGCAGGGTATCTTAATTATGGGTTTTACAGTGAGTACTGTAAGTGTGGGACCTTTAGTGTGGAGTTATGCTTACCTGCCTTGATTAATCTATTGCCTTTAATTCACTTTTAGACCTGGATCCCCTCCCATTATCAGGCATGCATCCACCTGCCATCTTTCTAGTTTTGTACTTTCCCTACCCAGTCATGTGTTGCAAAATGTGTCTTGTAGCTGATATAATGCAAATACGCTTTGTTCTGCTGTGACACTTTACTGTTTTCTTTGCATTACATTCCCTCCCCTTTCCTGTTCTGCAGGTAGCTGCTTGCAGCCTTGTTAGCTGCTGTCAATGGCTCACTGTGGGTTCCTAGATGTTAATTAGTCATTTGTACTAAAATTTCCCTGCTGCAGCATTTCCTTATTTCTTTCCTATATCCTTCCTGTTTCAGCTCCAGTGCGCGCCGCGCAAACCTGTTTACCGGGTTTAAGCGCATTTTCATCTCCGTTCGCATGCATACTCGGTTACCTTGTGTACTCTCAGCTAAGCAAAGCTATAGCCAGTTCGACATACCCCTATTCTGCAGCTTTGCTTAGTTACGGGCAAACAGGGTTAGCAATGCTCCAATGTGCTTACAGCAAAGGTGACACACCCCTCTCTTAATGTCATCTTTAGCTCAAGGGCACACCTCGGTGTTACAACGCTACACTATGAAGTGCATCCTTACACCAGTGGGGAATTTGTGATTCACTATTACTCCTTTCATTTATAGGTTCATAGGTTCATAGGTTTATACTAGGCTATCTGCCCTAAGGCATTTATAAGCCTAGCCCAAATTTTTGTGGCTTACGCCACCCCTTATATGAAAAAATACTGTGCCCATTAGTTTGTTGTGCCTCTGTCCAGCAGTGACACAGAGATGATTCACGGGATAAACCTACGATCTCCCATCCACAGGTCAAGATTTCTCTTGAACAGAGCCAGCAAGGTGCGCTGCCTCACATGGACCGGGATTTTATTCCACAGCATAGGGAGTCTCTGAGTGATAAATCTATCCCTCCAGCACGTCCTATTTATATCCGTGCTAAGGTTTAAGTTGCTTGCTCTAGTGGTTTTGGTGGATTTGGATCTTTTGAGGTGGAGCATGTCCATTAATTCCGGGTTGGACATGGCCTTGTATGTCAGGCACATGTCACCTCTGAGCAGATGGTATGCAACTGAATAGAGCTGGAGTTTCTTCAATCTGGCAGCATATGACATATTTTGGAGTCCCTTTATCCTTTTGGTGAGGAACTTTTGGGGTCTCTCCAATTGCTGCAGATGTCGGGTGAGATACATCCCGAATGGGGCATTGTACTCATCATTGGTCTGATAAGTGAAGAGTACAGGGAACAATGACCTCACTAGATCTGGATGTGAATCCCTTCATGATCAGGTGGGCAATGTAGAAGGTCTTTCTAACCACTTTAGCAATGTGAGTGTCAAAAGAAAGGCCACTGTCAACCTGGGTCCCCAGGTCCCTGATAACCTCTTCTGTGCTTAGTGGATTGCCACCTATATGGTAGCTTGGGGTTACCTTGTTTTTCCAAGGGTATGACTATACATTTTTGGTGTTTAACTTCAGGCCATGGCTCTGGCACCAGCTATCTGTTTCTGTGAGTCCCTTCTGAAGGATATCCGTGTCCGATGCACTTTCCACTATGGCCCAGTTTGCAGTTGTCTGCAAACTTTGTCAGCCAAAGTCCTCCCATGCTGGCCTGTACTCTGAGAAGTAGATGCCGAACAATAGGGGGCCAAGGACCGATTCTGTGGGACACCACTTGTGACCGCTTGAGTCTGACATAGTGCCAGCAACTCTAACCCTGTGGGTTCTGTCCTTAAGCCAGTTTGCAACCCATCTTGTGACATATGGGTTTACATTTAAGCTGGTGTTTTTCTACAATACCCGAAAGGGTATTGTGTCAAGCCTTTGCAAGGTCAAGGTAGGCTGTATGGACTGCCTTTCCTCACCAATGGCCTTGGTGACTGTTTCAAGAAGTCGACCAAGTTCAAAAGGCATGATCTGCCCTTGACGAAGCCAAACTGGGTCGGGTCCAATGTCTGCAAGTCCTCTATATCTTTGTTTATTAGCTCCATTATGATCCTCTCCATAGCTTTGCAGACTAGACTTGTTGCTTCTATGGGATAATTACCAGGGTTCAGAGAGGCACCGCCTTTGTGGAGTGGGACTACAGCTGCCGTGACGCCACTCCTTGGGCACGATCCTGTGGTAAGGCTGAGATTAAACAGCTGCCTTATGTGCGGGTTTAATTCCTCATTTAGCTCGTAGCACATAGCCGGGACACCATCCGTCCCATTGATGCTGTGTTTTTAGCTTTAGAGAGAGCAGCTTTCACCTGTGTATTTGAGATGTCTGGGAGGCTACACTCTGCTGGGATAGTTATCTCTCCTTTAGGGAGGGTGAAGTTTGCACTGAACCCGTCTGCCAGTATGTCGGCAATGTCTGTGGGTTCAGTGATTTTGTATCATTTGGACTAATTCTGAGCATATCTGGGAGTTTCCACCCAGGTTCCTAACATAGCTGAAAAGGCCTTATGATTGTCCTTGAATCCATGGCAATTTTTCTCTCAAAATTGGCCTTAGTTGATTTTATGAGTGCTCGTATTTTTTACTAATAATGATCAGGGTGACTTCCCTTTATGGATTTTGTTCTATCATGTAATAGCTTTCTCCTCTTATTGTAAAGTTTGTTAATGACTGGGGTCCACCAGACTGGACGCTTCCCCTTTGTGGAAAGAGTCTTGGTTTTATTTGGGATTGCCTGATCCATGCAGCCCTGGAGGTGTTCATAGAAGGCATTTGTAAGGGCTTCCGCGAGCTTGGGTTGTGGTTTCCACTGGCTCAGGGCCTTGAAGGATACCACACCAGTCTTGAGTAGTGTGAAGTTTGCTTTAGAGAAGTTCTTCACTGTGGTCTTTTGTTTGGGGTGGGGCGGCATGTGGATTTCCAGTGAGATTAGTTTATGATCAGATCTCACCAATGAGGATATACTTCGGTGTGGAGCATTTTGTCCCCATGTTTGTGATAATGAGATCTAGTATATTTTCTCCTCTCGTGGGAACAGTGACTAGCTGTTCCATGGCATTTGAATTTATGAACTCCAGGAACCGTTGGGCTAGAAAGTTAGGGCTTGAGTAATGTTCCCAGTCTATATTCGGGTAGTTGAAGTCACCCAATATGATGGTGTTTGGAGATGCATTTATACCCTCCAGTGTCTTCAGAAAGGCTGTGTGGGGTTCCTGAGTTTGAGAGGGTGGCCTGTAGCATGCTACAATTTGTAGAGCAGTTTTGCCTATGTTTAGTTGCACCTGGATGGTTTCCAAAGCTTCGTGCATTGCCACCAACCTGGAGGTGTGGGTATCCTTTATGAATATGGATACACCCCCTCCTTTTGTGGTGTGGTCCGGGTTTTTGAGCCGGAACGCATGATATGAGGTAAAACCTAATAGTGCCGGGGTGCTCTCAGGAGCCTTGAACCAGGTTTCAGTTACAGCACAGACATCGATGTTCTCCATACTGAGAAGCATGGCATTGCCTACCAATTCCTAGCTACCACACATAACACTGTCACAGCCCCTTAACAACCCTTGTGCCATGGTGTGATGTAGCATGCCTGCCATTCACTATTATGGGGAAATCATGATATGTGTTACATTGCAGTTTTATTCTATATTTTTCTATTTTACTTGTGATCCCGTTTGCGCGCTGCTGCCCTGCGCGTCCACTTTGCGATAGTGTGAATATAAATATTAAATGTTAATTTTATATTTTGTAATTTTTTTTATGCCAATGGCTATATATTTAGCTATTGGCATATATTAACATGTGTTTGTTTGGCTGTCATGGCTCCGATTTTATGTTTGCAAAAATGTAAATCGTTTTTTACGGTTTACATTTCTGCATGCTTACACTATGCCTGCACCACTTCCTGGATCACTACATACCTTCATTTGCATGCTACACTGTTGCAACTGGGGTAATTAGCATGCAGGGTCCGGGAGCTGTGAGGGCATAGCGTACACAGGTAGTGCACATGGAAACAGCTCATACTTGGATCGCTCGCCGACCATATTTGGTTTTGGAACGCCAATGCTATGCTTGCACCTGGCGCAAGCTTCATGAATCCCGGGAACTGTCTTTATATCCCTGCCTTATAACCTCCCGATGTAGTAATGTTTTTAACCTATCTGCCTTTTGGTCATTCATTAAACCACATAAACTAAACTTGACAGTATTATAATAATGTAAATAGAAAAAAAAGAAAATCAAATCTTTCTTTCTTAATCTTTCTTTTTCTACAAAACTGTTAGTATTGTCTGTTATTTGTAAGTATCTTAGTTATTCTGAAGTTATTTGTTCTGGCTTAAGCACTTGTGCTCCAAAACTAGTTGTTTACATCAGGAAGGTTTGTGGTCTAGATTCTTGTGGCGGGAGAGTGTGGTCTACACCCTTCTATGCTGGGAATTGTGGGTGAATTGCTGCATTATTTAAACTGCCTTCTGCTGTTACAACTGATTTTATTCACTTTTAATTTGTAATACTTCTGCATTTTATAGCAGAGGCTAAATTCAGGCTCACTGAACCTAGACTGTTTGGTATTACTTGATCCAGGTCCGAAGGGGACGGATTTGTACAACTCACGGGTCAACTGACCACTTTGATTAACCTGCTTACTCCTATCGGTGTAGGCATTAGTAACATCATTAGTGAACAGCGTAATATTATGCAATTGGTTTCTTCTGTTAACCGCATTTCACCTTCCAAGAGCGGTTCACTTGGTACGGTCCGTACCAAAGTGAGGGGTAAGCAAGGGAACAGTGATAGTAATGAGTACGACCACAGGCCGGCGGTTTTACGCGAAGCTGCTGCTTCCCCGAGTCATGAAACAAACAGGTGTGCTGACCAACAGGGGAATGGTTTCCCGACCTCCACTTTCATGGACTGGATGTTTACTGCCCAATTCTGTTTGATCAGAACAACAGCCAATCCGTGCGGGATCGGGCAGGACTTACTTGGAGACTCAACGCCCATTTGAAAATGCCTTGTATCGCTACAAAACTTTGAGCTGGACAATTTATACTTGACTGAGAACCTAAACAAAGGTATTGTACCTAAGGGCCTCAGGGTTTCTAATATTCTAACCAGGTTACACCTGGTAGTGATTTTCACAAAGAACTTATTGCTGCTTTTGACCAATGTGGTTTAAATATAGTTAAAGCAATTATAAAGAAGAATTGTCATGAACTTTCTATTTTGCAACAAGACATTTCTCATTATTATAAACGATGACAGAAGATTTACTTTGATTCTGTTATATCATGACATCCGGAGGATGTAGATATGCATTGTGACATGGTACTTAGTCAGAAATATAAAAAGTTAAGGAGGGATATTTTGGAATACAAGGAGGGGCTGGCAGTACCCTAACCCTCCGCCTAATAGATGGCTGGACTTATTATCAGGCCAGTGAAGCTACATTTAGATCTAATGATCCCAATCCCATTATATTGGAAAACTCTAGGGTGAAACACCTTCTAGGGATGAAACAGCAGGGAAGGTTTTAAGGGTGAACAGGTGTTACTTAAGATCTGAACGCATACCACAGCAGGGCAACATTCCACGAAGATTACCCCCCTTTAGTTCAGGCCCTGCAGGAACAGAGAGGGGTGGGGCCCCTCGGTATGGAAGAAGAACAGGGGACACAACTGGTAGTATGCACCAGTTGCCCATTGTACCGCTAGCAGTTTTCCTACATACCAAAGAAAACTATTGTATTTATAACTATAGTGACTTTGTGATCACTGACACTTGTTTTCAATTGTTTACAAAGGGTTTCAAATTTGTACCAAACAAGCGTAGCAATTTGGTACATGCAATTCTTGACTTGAAACTCTTTGTACGCAAATTAAACCTAGAAAATCTTTTAGGTGGCATATCTGGTACTTCTAGTCTGCATCTAAGAAAATCCAGTGTTTTTAACCCCCCACTACATCCTCAGCTCAAAAACCTTGAGCAAAGGATTGAGAGGAGGTTCCGTAAGGAATTATGTTCAGATAGACTCAGAGACAATTTAACTATTGATGAAAAGGACCTATTGGAAAAACTAAGCAGGGAACCTGGGTTGAGAATCATGGAACCTGATAAGGGTGGGGGGACTGTGATCATGGATGCTCATTTATATCAGGCTAAAATGTATGACATTTTGTATGACCACGACAAGTATACTTCTGCTTCTATAAATGAGATTCATTTGTCTTATCAAAAAATTGACCTGGCTATACAAGATTTATTGGATCAGGAGGTAATTGAAATGGACATTTACACCTTCCTTTCTAATTCCAACTCACGGTACCCTCTATTTTTGGGATACCCAAGGTACACAAAAATCTGAGGACCCTCCTTTGAGGCCCATAGTGGTCAAGAGTGCTCCAAAACACACAGTATTTCTAAGTACCTGGATTGGAAATTAAAAGAACTGTGGGGAAGGCAAGGTTATATATTAAAAGATTCTTGGGCCTTTCTAATGTAGCATACAACCTCACCTATTTGAAAAAGATGTTGTGTTTTGACCATCGATGTAGTTGATCTTTTCTCCGCTATTCCTAACGAGGTAGGGTTGGAATGGTTGGAGGAAGCCTTGTGGGAGTGCCCAAATATTACCAACAATGATGTCCATTCTATTACTCATTTAATGGAGTTGGTCCTGAAAAATAATTACATCTTTTTTGCTGGAGAGTACTTTCATCAGATTTCGGGAGTTTTGATGGGAGCTAATTGTGCCCCAACTTATGCGGATATTATTCTGTACATGTGGGAGCAAAAGTATGTCATTAATAGTTCCTTTTCAAACCATTGGAACTTTTATGTTCGATTTCTTGATGATATATGTATTTTCTGGAATGGCCCTGTGGATGATATCCAAAAGTTTATTGATTACCTACATACCACTACCTCTTTTCTAAAATTTACCCATCAGATTTCGTTTGAAAGGGTAAACTATTTGGATGTGGCTCTTATAAAGGAGGGGGAAGGGGTAAAATCCTGTATTTACAGAAAACCCACCTTCTCCAATAGTTATCTGCATTTTACTAGTTCACATCCACGTTATTAAAAAAGAGGTATTCTTAAGGGACAATTTGTTCGAATATCTCGAATGACCTCTGTTGATGAAGATTTTAGATTGGAATGTGGGGTATTAACAGCTTTGTTTCTGGAGAGGGGTTATCCCATCGAATTGATTACATCAGTACAGGAAGAGGTTAGTGCAGCCACTACTAGGGTTTAGACCTATTTTGGGGAGACATGTACTGAATTGGATGGAGGGACCCCGTGATGGGCATTACGAAGTAAATTCTGGTATTTTTACTTTGTTACCAGCTTCCAGTGGTAATGCATTTCATGTTAGGAACATTGTTGACCAGGAATGGTCCATGTTCAAAGAATTTACTGATTTGGACGCTTTTAAAGCCAGGTCAGTTAAAACCATATACAAAAGAGGCCAGAACATGAAAAGGGTATTGGAGAATCAGGAATTTTATATACCAACTTCAAAAATAAAACTGGCACATACAAATGTGTTGTCCCTATTGTAAGTTTATTATACAAGGGAGTCATTTGTATTTAGAAAGTCGGGGGAGGGACATCAAAACCAATATTTATTGTAATTGTGCATCTAGTGGAGTGGTTTACTTGGCTATGTGTCAGATGTGCCCAGCGTTTTACATTGGAAAAACTGAACGTCAGTTTAAGAAGCGCATATATGAGCACAGGTATGACATAGCCAAGTGTAAAAAACACCAACGATTGTACAAGCATTCTACTGAAATGTCAAGGGGCAAGTTTTTGTTTTTGCCATAGAAATGGTTCCAAAAGATATAAGAGGTGGGCCCTGGGAGGCTAGTCTGGCACATAGGGAAACTTTTTGGCAAATTTTTTTGGAGGCCACACAGCCCCCAGGACTAAATGAGTCCATTTCTATAGTGCCTTTTTTAAAGTTAAAATCTGGACACATTTAGTTAGGTAAATGTTGTTATTCATTATATATGTATGCACTAAGTCATTATTTATTTATTGCAGTATTTAGACTAAATGCATCTTTATTGTACATCTTTTTATTTTACAGGAAAGCATGGATTGTTTAAATATGTAATGTTTTGTTGATTATTCAAGTTGTAATTGATTGATGGTTTTATCTAATTAATTGATTAATTGTGTGGGTTGATATTATATAAAAAGGAGGGGTTTTGATTGATTGATTTTATCTGAAGAAGTCAGTTTCTTTGATCTAAAACGCAGTGTGTTTGTTTGGATATTTAATTTAGCACGTTAATAAACCTTGGTTTTTTATCCTGTGGTCAGTACCTCATTGCGAGTATACGTGTCCTGGTGATTCCGGTCTGGTGTAGCTGCTTCGTGGATATTTGTTTTAGTTTTTTCGCAGCGTTGTTCTTTTGGAAGGTTTGTTCTGGCTTAAGCACTTGTGCTCCAAAACTAGTTGTTTACATCAGGAAGGTTTGTGGTCTAGATTCTTGTGGCGGGAGAGTGTGGTCTACACCCTTCTATGCTGGGAATTGTGGGTGAATTGCTGCATTATTTAAACTGCCTTCTGCTGTTACAACTGATTTTATTCACTTTTAATTTGTAATACTTCTGCATTTTATAGCAGAGGCTAAATTCAGACTCACTGAACCTAGACTGTTTGGTATTACTTGAACATTAAAACCAGATCTTCACTGAGATACTGAAATAGCTGAGGCATCAGTTGCTTCCAACTAATTAAAACTGCCTGCTTTTGCTCTAATACTACACGTTTAATTTGTATTTGCATTCTACTGTCTGCTTGAATTGTCTGAACTATTTTTGGTCATATTTTACTGCACACTGTACTATTTCAGCTGTAGCACTGCCCATTTCCAAGTTTGCTATTTCGGTGTCTATTTTGTAAAGTCTGAGCATCAACTTCAAGCCACCTTTTTTGGTGAAGGTTTCCCAAACCCCTCTTCTGATTAAATTAGAGCTCAGAGAGCATTCT
>NC_056741.1:1070066678-1070096170 GCF_019279795.1 Protopterus annectens | reverse complement strand
CTAGCAGCTCCACTGCAGGAGTAGATATGTCTAAAGGAATAGTACTGTAAATCCTGGTGCCTGCTGCAGCAGGAGAAATTTCGTAGGATTCAGCCATGCTGTGGGGCCCTCGGTGTCGGAGGAAGTTTGGCAAGGAAGAACCGAGGACTGTTTCACCCAAACAGAGACACTGCGTTACTTAACCGTGGTTCGAACAGGGACCCAGTGTCGGTCCTTTTCCTTACCTTTTAGAAGGAAGTCGAGTCTCGACGGCATTTTGTAAGCAAAAGGGGGACCAAAACTCCTCTGAAACTCCGACCGACGCCTAAGTGTCCGTGGTTGAAGGAAGCACAGGCTAAACAAGCTGATACGGTGGTCTGGGCCTAAGCAAGGAAGGCAGTAAGTGGAAACTTATGAGGTATTTGTTTCCACAAGTTAAACAATTATTTACTTTTTCTGACAGGGGCTGAGGCAAGAAAGAGTCCCAACGTACTTAGCTTTTAGAAGTCTTGGTAGTAGAAATCTATATTATATATATATATGTGTATATATATATATATATATATATATATATATATATATATATACACACACACACACACACACACATATATATATATATCTATATATATATATATATATATATATATATATATATATATATATATATATACATACACACATAGCCACACACACACACACACACACATACACACACATACACACACACACACATACACACACATATACATAGAGCAGTGTGTGTGTACAGACACATATATATATATATATATATATATAGTGGTGTGTGTGTGTACATATATGGCGTGTGCATACATATATACAGCACACAATAACATCATCATACACACACACACACACACACACACACACACACACACACACTCACTGACTGCTGCGGGACTACTGTCTAGTTTATATGACAGGAGGTCCCTGTATACGGCCCCTTCTGCACTACTGTGTCCACATCAACACCTTCTATTTTTAAATAAGGGAAAGAAGAGGGTGTGATTCAATTACAAGGGTTCACACTCTTCAGTCTCAACAATAACGCCTACATCAGGGTGCTATAAAGAAGACATTATCCAAAATCCTCATATTCAAGATGGAGTAATGAAGATTCCACCCTGGCCATTGAAAAGTAGATTCATCCCCTGACTTTGTACATCAGTCAGAAGTGGTAATGGAGGTTTGCCTTCATATGTTGTATTGACCTGAGGAAGGATTATGCCTGCATCCACTGGGATTGCCAGCACTACTTGCATATGTTTTCTGGACCTAAGGCAGCCATATAACTGCATATTTCAAGATGTCTTGAAGTATTCTAGGACCACTGCTACATGCCACTAAATCCCTATATTGTTGTGTCAACATTTTTGTTGTCAAGTCAAATACATTCCAGATATGTGAAAGATTCTGCCAACAGTGCATTCTGTTTTTACAATTTTCATGGAAACTATCCACTTTGAGGAAATGAGGTTTGCCATTTTGTTGTCTAAAGACTAAAGTACTATCACTAGCACACACTGGGGATACTCAATGCAGATAGTGACATGGGTGGAATTAACATCAAAGTCTCCAAATCAGAACATGTGGTTCAGTCCTGGAAAGGAAGACTGCTTTCTGCAGGTAAGACTAAACCAGCTATCCCAAGAGTAAAGCAGCTATCCCAAGTGGAGGTAGTTTAAGTACAGTATCTTTGATGAGAAAAAGTATACACACACATATTAGAAAATACACCAGCAGTTTTATGCAATACAGCTAATACTGCAGGCGTCTTATCAGACTAGCTCTCACCTTTCAAGTCAGTGGATGTGACCCAAACTCCAGCTGTATTCACCAGCTTTGAGGAGAGACAAGGGATATAAAGTAGTGGAAATAAGGTTTTCATGCAAGCTTATTAGACCGACTACAATAGAATAAGGAGGTTGGTAATCTGGGAGATCTCAGTGGAGAGACACTGCTCATCCAAGTTAAAAAAACTAGTGCTGATGTTTCCCTAGAGCCACATGCACGTAGCATGCCAGAAACTGTCCAGTGCAGGACACCCTATGTACAGTGGATATAAAAAGTGCACACACCCCTGTTAAAATGCCAGGTTTTAGTGATTTATAAAAATGAGACCACAATAAATAATTTCAAAACTTTTCCCACCTTTAATGTTAACTATAACCTGTACAATTAGGAGAAAAATATAAAAAATAAAAAAACTTACAACAAGCTGGTTGCATAAGTATGCATACCCTTAAACTAATACTCTGTTGAAGCACCTTTTCCTTTAATTACAGCATTCAGTCTTCTTGGGGAGGAGTCTATCAGCATGGCACATCTTGCCTTGGCAGTATCTGCCCACTCTTCCTTGCAAATGCACTCCAAATCCGTCAGATTGCGAGGGCATCTCTTGTGCACAGCCCTCTTCAGGTCACCCTACAGATTTTCTATTGGATTTAGGTCTGTGATCTGGCTGGACTATTCCAATACTTATTTTCTTCTGGTGAAGCCATTCTTTTGCTGATATAGATATATGCTTGGGGTCATTGTCATGTTGAAAGGCGAAATTCCTCTTAATCTTCAGCTTTCTAGCAGACGTCTGAAGGTTTTGGGCCAAAAGTGACTGGTACTTGGAGCTGTTCATAATTCTCTCCACCTTGACTAAAGCCCCAGTTCCAGCTGAAAAAAGCAACCCCAAAGTATGATACTGCCACCACCATGCTTCACTGTGGGGATGGTGTTCTTTTGGAGACGCAAAGTGTTTTTGAGCCAAACGTATCTTTTGGAATTGTGGCCAAAAAGTTCAACCTTGGTCTCATCATAACAAATTTTCCCACATGCTTTTCGGAGTCTTGATGTATTGTTTTGCAAATTTTAGCCAGGCCTGGGATGTTTTTCTGTGTAAGAAAAGGCTTCGGTCTTGCAACCCTACCCCATAGTCCAGACATATGGAGAATATGGGAGATTGTTGTCACATGTAGTACACAACCAGTACTTGCCAGAAATTCCTGCAACTCCCTCAGTGTTGCTGTAGATCTCTTGGCTGCCTCCCTGACCAGTTTTAGTTTGGTCTTTTCATCAATTTAGGAGGGACGTCCAGTTCTGTGGAAATTTTTTTGTACCCTTCTCCTGACAGATACCTTTCAACAATGAGATCCCTTTGATGCTTCGAAAGCTCTCTGCAAACCATAGCTTTTGCTGTAGCAGGCAACTGGGTAAATGTCTGGAAAATCCTACTATGACAGTTGAACTTTATTTAGCGCTAACCACAGTCTCTTTAATTGATGGCAGGTGTGTACCCAAGAAGACTGAATGCTACAATTAAAACAAAAGGTGCTCCAAAGTACTAGTTTAAGAATGTTTTTTATTTTTTTAATTTTTCCGCTAGCAGGTTTGTTTTTCAGTTGAATTGTACAAGTTATAGGTCACAACCTTTAAAGATTTATTGTGGGTTCATTTTTTTATATCACAAAAACCTGGCATTTTAACAGGGGTGTGTACAGTTTTTATATCCTCTACAGAGATTACTGGGCTATGACTTCCCCAGAGGTGTATTTTTAGGCGAGTGACATCAGCAGCCTTGCCAAAGTGGAGTATATGTATTGTACAGGTTGTGAGTCGCCTAAAAAGCATTTCTCTCTACACAGTCAGAGACCAAGAGTCACGCACACAAACACACACACACAGTTGCCAGGTCTGGGGTTAGAACTACTACCTAATTAGTTTATCAGTACAGCAGTACGCAATTATGGGATGCGCCATGGGGATTACTGAGCTGCAGCTCTCCCAAAGGTGTATTTCACATTGGATGACCTCAGCAGGCTTGTCATGATACTGCTATGGGGAGGCCGGTGTGTGTATGGGCCGTAACCCATTCATGTAGGGTTGACATGCCACATGCGGGCAAACACGGGGTCATATGCCACAGGTAAGTGTACACAGCTACTAGGGGACTACTTCCTTGTACAGTCATGTTGCACAGCTGGCACGTGAAACACGCAATCATGCTGACAGATGCTGGTGGCTAGTATCTGCAGTGAGTGACTCTTGCACCTCATGTGTTTGGGGCCCTTTGGCTGTGTGCTGGGTGGGACAGGCCCAGATGGCTCCTTGTCACGGTCACCCTCTTCAACACATCTATGTCAGTCTACCTTTGGCTTATTATAGTGTGTTGTCCTTACATATATGTCTGTATTCCTATCGACTGTGTGTGCAAGGCAGGAGTGGTGCATACTAACATGCGTCTGCACTAAGAACTGCAACTACAAAATATGTCTGGTTCACTGGTGTTTGCTGACATGGCTTTCATGTGTTTAAGTGTGTGAGCATGCCCAGTATGGCCATCTATATTGCATGTGTGGATCATGTCCAGGTAGTTTGTACTGTGGTGCTGACCTTTGTGTTGTACATCGGCAGGTAGCATGCTGTGTCTGGGTATACATCGGTCATTTGGCATGGACTCTCGCTACATTTCTGCACAGTGGGGGGACACCTGACTTTCTACACAGGGGTGGGTGGGGGGGAGACACCTGACTGTTACTACAAGTGCACATAGGTGGGGCACAACTTACACTTTTACACAGTTGCTAGGACTGTACTGGTATGTAGAGGCATACCAGTGTACTACAGATCTTAGCTTTCACTACCTACATATTAGTTTCTAACTTCCTAGCCTTCACAACTTGCATCCAACTGGCTGGCCTGCTGTAGTCTGTCTGTGTAGGTCTGGGGTAGGGGTTACCCATGGGGCTCATTGAGGCCATAGTACAGCATTTGTTTGCGTTTGTCTACACCTATCCTGCTGGCTGCGACTATTGTTGGGTATGTGCCCCCCCCAACTGGCATGTGTGAGTCACTTACCTTGTGGGTGTCCCAGTATTGAGGGTGGTGCTGCAGGGCTGCCCAAGTCGGATGCACATAGTACACTCCTCATACATGGTTGAGCACAGGAGTCGGAGAGAGGCGTCATTCCTTGGGTCCCTGCTGTGTCAGTGCATGTGCTATGCGTTGCCTCTTTGCCAAGGCCAGGGCATACTGGGAACGCCTGGTAAGCTAAATAGCCACTAAGTAAACCGTAAAAAACTGGTAGGTTGATTCAACTTTTTAATAAATACTGGGTACGCCTCCTTCTGCCTACTGGGGCAGACTCAGGTTGTTCCTCCTCAGAGTCACTCTGCACCTGTGCAGGCCTTGGCACTGGTGGTGGGCTGTGTCCCTGTCCCTGCCCCATGCTGTCCCTGCTGCAGCTGTTTCCACAGGATCATGCGGCCATATTGTAGCATGCATGACATACAAGGACAGGTGGTACATGTAGCTGGCGAGTACTGCAAGGTCGTCCACCAGATGTGTCCAGGCACCCGGAACGTGACGACTGGATTTGGTTAACATCCCAAACACATGCTCTATTATGATTTTGTGTTTGTGCAGTCGTGTGCCATTATGGAGTTCTTGTTTGGTGTGTGTGCATTTCTGATGGCGTCAATCATCAGCCATGGCTCCAGTAAGATCCAGCATCCCCACTAGGTGACAGTGTGGGACGTGTCCCCAATTGGCAAATGTCTGGTACAGCGTTCGTCAGATGCCAGATATTGGGAATGAAGTGGTAGCTTCCAGGGCAGCCAGCATACACATTCATTATTATGCCCTCGGATATAGTACATGACCTGGCAGTTGGAGGAGGGGAGCCCTTGCAGTTGATGTAGATCCGACCTCGCCGCTTATTCTGGTGGTGCTTTTTAATGCATATGTGCATGCAGTCTATTGCACCCACTGCCTCAGGAGTATTCTGCTATTTGGTGGAAGAGGGATGTATACTGCTACTGTTGCGCCTCACGCCACGGTGATGAGGAAAAATATGTGCTCACAAACATAAGCTGACATGGCATCCAGGAACTGGTGGAGTACCCTGGATGCTGATGCCTGTGAAATCCCCATCATATCCCCCAGCTGGCCCTTGGAAGGTACCTGTAGCTAGTATTCTTAGGCCTACACATACCTTGGTATCCATCAGATGGGTTCCTGCTGGTTCTGTGTGTCAGGCGGGCCGCACAGCTCAACAATTTGTTGTAGAGTTCCTGTCCACCCTATAGCTCCACTATCTCCAGCTCATGTAGCCTTGGTAGGTTACCCTGGTCTGTACATTATTTTCACTTGCTTATTTCTTGTAAAATTTCCATCGTATTGCCACCAATGGTAGAGTTTGGGAAAAAGGAAGGGGAAAGGTGTTTATTGGTTTATAGTGGTAAAGGTTGCTGCCTGTGTAATTGATTATTCTGATATTTCACCCGTCAGCTGCTTGGGTTTTCCTTATTACCTTCCTACTGCCTCCCTGTTTAGGCCCGTGTGCGAGCCGCACAGACGGAGCGCTCAAATGTGCACAGAGCTGCTTTTTCCTGGTTTAGCTTCCTTTTTCTTCCTGTAAGCACACCCGCTTACACTTTGTAAAGAGTGCCAGGGCAGGTTTAGCCACCCTAGTTGCTTTCAGGAGCAATCCCGAGCCACAGGTCTCCAACCATTTACAGTATGCCTAACAAACACACCCATGAATACCTATATCCTAGTCTGCACCCAGCTATTTATACTCTCTTTTTACCTCTGGGACCTGCTCACACCCTGGGAAAATCTAGAATTCACTATCCTTTTCCTCATTTGCATAGGATTGCTCAATGCATAGTTACATGTCCCACACTGTTTCCCTCCTTAGCAAACTATTACTCACTGGCTGTTGTTCTAAATTGCCACTGACTTGCATGTAGAATACTGATTTTAGTTGTAATGCTTATTTATTATCCCCCCACCCCGATCCCATTTACAGCTGCCGCTGCACTATGCTTTCATACAGGCTAGACTGTGTTAAAAAAAATTAAAAAAAAAAAAAAAAAGTTTTTAATAGTTTGCACACTAATGGCTCTTTACTTGACATTGGCATGCTCTCAATGATATGCAGCCTTATTTGAGCTGTCATACTCTCTGTTTAGACTGCAGAAATGTACCAGTTACTAACAGAGGACATTTCCGATCAGACTATCCTGCACAGACAGCCGTTAGCTTCATCACATACCAATTGTATTGGTTTTCACCCATAAAATGGAGGGTAATGGTGGCTATTATGGAGCCTGTCTGTACAGGATTAGTCTAAGAGTTCACGTAAACATTCCGGGAGCTTGTTCCTGGATCGCATGTCAGCCATATTGCCGAAATTAGCTCTTAGACTAATCCTGCACATTCTACAGGGCTTTGTAAATCCGGGGATTGTGTTGTTGTAATAAAAGGTGAACAATGATAAGTTATTATAAATGTGCGTAATACATTTTTTTCTCTTTCTTACACTTTACTGTATTGGTTTATCTATCCAAAATGTTTAGGAGCATTCTTCAGTTAGTTACGCAATTTTGTGTGAGATGAAACGACAGAAAGATTTGCAGATGTGAAACAAGGCAACACAAGAATGTAATAAGGCAATAAAAACTCTAAAATTATACAAATGTTATGTTTTTTAAATGACTGAATTCCAAAAGAAATGGGTCAGCACTGCAGACATCCATCACCAGGAACGTGCTGTCCAATACTATCATACCTGACACATTTGCCACAATGAGACAAAAAGATCATTCCATACAACTACCAGAAAAGACTGCTGAAAAGCTGAAAATCTACCTGAGGACATGTGCTAGAAAACTTACTGACCCCATTACACTATCAAAGAGATTCTTAAGAAGCCAAGTGTAGTTAAAACAACAAAGTTGTAGTACAGAGACCCTCTGTAGATGGTATTCAAACAGAATAAGACTATGTAGAAAGAAACTGTTTGGAAGCATCCATAGGAAAAAATTGTTATAGGCCAACATGTTTAAATATAACACTAATCACCCGATCGGGACAGAACAAGGGACAGAAAAAAAATGGAAAAAATAATACAGAACAACAGATTTTTTAAATCACTTTGGTGAAAAAATTTTTTTAAGGGGGACCTTAAAAAATAATTTAAGGAAATTTTTCCCCCAAAATTAAAACAATACATTTTTAATTTTTTAATTTTTTGAAAACCAATTTTAGGAAATAAAAAAAGGAAAGAGATTTAGAAAAAAGGGGAAACCAAAAAGAGGGGAAAGAAGAACTTTTTTTTAACCTTGGGAAGGGGGGCAATTTTTTGGACAAAAAAGGAAAATTTTTTTACAAAAGGAGGTCTTTTAAAAAAAAAAAGAGGAAACCCAACAAAGAAAGGGAAAAAAACCAAAAAAAAAAAAAAAAAAAAACCCAAATAACAAAATTTTTTTTCAAATTTTTTTTTTTTTTTTTCTTACAAAAAAAAAAACCCCAAAAAAAAAAAAATTTAAAAAAAACTTTTTTTTAAAAAAAAAAAAACCCAAAAAAAAAAAAAAAATTTTTTCCCTTCTCCCTTTCCCTTTTCTTTTCTTTTTTTTTCTTTCCTTTTTTTTCCCTTATTTTTTAAAAAAATTTTTCCCCAAAAAAAATAAAAATATTTCCCTTTTCTCATATATATACCCATATACCCCCCAAATTTTCCCAAAAAAAACCTTCTTTAAAAAAATCATAAATAAAAAACCCCCAAAAACCCCCAAAAAAAAAAAAAAGGAAAAAAAAAAAAAAAAAAAACCCACAAAAAAAAACCCCCCCCCCCAAAAAAACAAACCCCCTCCCCCCCACAACCCCCCCCCCCCCCACCCCCCCCCCCCCCAAAAAAAAAACAAAAAACCCCCCCGGGGAAAAAGGGGAAGGGGGGGCCCCACAACCCCCCCGGGGGGAAAAACCCCCAAAACCCCCTTTTTTTTTACCCAAAAAGGGGGGAAAAAAAGGAAAGGCCATATATATGGGGCCTTTTGGGGAAAGGGAAAAGAAAGAAAAAAGGGGGGGGGGGGGGGTTTGGGGGGGAAAAAGGAAGGAGGGGGGGGGGGGGAGGGGGGGGGGGGCTTGGGGGGGGGGGGGGGGGGGGGGGGGGGGGAGGGGGGGGGGGGGGGGGGGGGGGGGGAAAAAGAGGGGGGGGGGAGGGGTTATATGGGGGGGGGAAAGGAAGGGGGGGAAAGGGGGGGGGGGGGGGAGGGGGGGAAAAAGGGGGGGGAAAGGGGGGGGGTTTGTTTTATTTTTTTGGGGGGGGGGGGGGGGTTTGGGGGGGGGTTTACTTTATAAAATATAAATATATTTTTTAATAACACATAAAAATACAAAAAAATATATAAAAAAACCCCCCAAAAAAAAAATAATAATAAAATATAATATAAAACCCAAAATTTTTATAAAAAAAATAATAATAAACCCCTTCCGAAAAAAATAATAATAATAAACAAAAAAAAAAGAAAGAAGCAAAATAAAAAAATAAAAAAAAAAAAAAAAAACTAAATACACAATAATATATAAAATATAAAATATAAAAATATACACACACACACACACACAACAACACACACAACACAAAATAAAAAAAAAAAAATAATAAAAAAAAAAAAAAAGAAGGGGGAAAGGGGAAAAAAACCCCCCGGGGCGGGCAAGGGCGGGGAGACACCCCCCAAAAACACAAAACAAACCAAGAAAACAGACAAGAGGGGGGCAACAAAAAGGCAAAAACCAGAAAAACCAACAGAACCAAGCACCCAACAACACAAGGAGAAACCCCACCAAGACCCCACAGAGACCACAACCGAAAAAACACCCCACCCCCCCGGCCCCAAAAAACAAAAAGCAAACCCACACCACAACAGGAACCAACCCAAAACACAAAAGGACCCACAACCCACAACAAACCAGAAAGCAGAAAAAAAACCACACCACGGCCACCCCAACAACAAAAGCACAAAGGGAGCAAACAAAAGAAACGAATTTTTAAAGAAACACAAAGAAGGGGACACCCCCCGAAAAAAGGGGCTTCCACCCACGGAAAATTTGTTTTGTTTTTGTACAAAAGAGGCCTGGCAAACCTTCCTTCGGAAAAAGGTTGCAGTTCCCTTAATTCGGGGGTTTTTGGCCCCGGGTTTTTAGTTTTTAAAAATGCAGGGGTTTTGGGGAAAAATTTCCAAAAATTGGAATTTTGGAAAAAATTTTTAAAAAAAAATAAAAAAAAAAAAGAGAAAAAAATTATGGTTTTTAAAAATTAAGGGAAAGGGGGGGGAAAAGGAAGAAAGGGAATGAAAGAAAGGAATTTTAAGGGAAGAAAGTTAAATGGAAAGGAAAAAGGATAATGGGAAAGCCTTTTTTTGAAATGGGAAGGAATTGGGGGAAATAAAAAAAAGAAGGAAGGAGAATTAAAGGGGGGAAAAATAAAAGGAGGGGAAAATAGGAAGCTGCAATAACAAAAAAAGGAAAAAGGACAGGCAACTACTAAGCATTTCCCTAGAGCTACAGGCAACTACTAAGCATTTCCCTGCTTTTGTTAATATATGCAATGTTAGCTTTAACGTGTATCTATATCTCTTCAATGCTGCTGCTCTTTCAAAGTTGTCCACTGAACTCAAATGTTATCCCTGGGTCCAACATCACTCCCCTATCTCACAAGGAGTAGGCCCATGAATCCATCATGAGAAAAGGATGAAATTAAGGGAAAAAAATCCCCATCAGAATTGCTGACCTCAGTGAAACTGCAGACATCACAGCATGCAAATACAAAGCGCAACAGAAAGGCAGAAATTCTTGTTGTACAGATAAATTCAGTAAAGATACATTTGTGTAAGTAAACTTACCATAACACTAGATGTTCAAATGATCACTGCTGCAGTAGTCTTAGGATACAACAGCTAACCACCTTCCAAAGCTTCAGGGGACGTTCCACATGTCCAAACTGTCAGGCAGCTCGAGCTGTGCTGACTAAAAGGCAAGCTTGGGCCCGAAGCCCATATGAGCTTTCCTGATGCGACAGGGAGGCTGAGCCCTGAAATGACACAGCCAGGAACAAAAAATAAATAAATACATGTCAATACCCTGGCATAAAAAACCCACAAAAAAACAAGGATGGGGGTGGGGGTGGCGGTGGTTACTTCAGCAGTGATCATGCGAATATCTACCATTATTGTAAGGTTACTTATACAACTGTACTGTGTTCATCACACTGATCACTGCTGCAGTAGCTTTAGCTATATGCTTAGAATATGCCGTGAAACTGGAACTCAAGCTAACCAGGCTAGTTTGCAAAGGGGGTATGACCTGGTTCCTCTTTGCTAGTTCAAGAAACACACAACTTTGGTATTATCTGTAAACAAATTAAGGGGTCCCAGGGACCAAAGATGGTTCAGACAACAGAGTGCCTTGATCAAGGCAAGCATCTCCTGGACATTTATGTACTTGCATCTGTCCTTTGTGTCCCACATCCCCTGTACTTTTATCCCTCATGAAACTGCTAACTAAGCAAAGTATGAGGCGTCCATGGTGACTGTTTTGGAACATGGAGAGAGAAGGGGAGACCTGAAATTAAGGACAATTGTTGTCTCCACCAAATTACTTCTCTGACAAACCCGCACCACCAAATTACTTCTCTTCTGACAAACCCACACCACTGGGATTTGAAAAGATAAAGGGAGTTGATGCCGGAACAAGGAGATTTCAGATACCACTGTACCTTTTTCATATGGAGTCTCATGATACTCCTCAGCAAAATCCTGAGGTATTCCCTCACAGTGACTAAAGTCAGAGTGGAAAATCCTAGAAAGAGATCTAGATAAAGATCTAAGCTTTCCCGTGGAAGAAAAAATCTGAACTAAGGTATCTACTTGACATGCCAGTAACACAATCCTGTGTGAAGGAGTCAAGAAAGACTATTGAATGATCTACTGGAATTCCAGCTTTAAGAGCCCTCACAAAAGAGAGAGATGGATTCCAGACACTGACACTGCAAAGATAAGCAAGTCATCTAAATACAGGATTGTGGACACCCTGTAGCCTCCATTGAGCTGTAACTAGAGCTAAACATTTTGAGGACTATCCTTTGCACCAACAGTGTTTACAACGGGTAAGACAGAGAACTGATAAGATTTTGTGTGTCTGGCTCACATTAAGAAATGTCTGAAATCTGGATGAATAGGAATGAGATAAGCATCTTAAGTCTAGGTTACCAGGAAACTTGAATGAGGAAGAAGAGATTACATTTTGAATTCGGGCACTACCACAAACAGACTTAGGGAACAAAGATCCAGAACTAGTCTCCAAAGATTCTTTCTTTGGCACTAGGAACATTCTTTGAATTAAACCCCCTTTCTCACCTGGGAAGGGGGAATTGATCTAGTGCTCCCTGAAAATCATGTGATAAAAGAACAGGTGGAAAGAAAAAAGTCTGATCTGAAGGATAAGGAATGACCCCCTGGACAGGAAGAATTTCCTCCCATTGTCATCTGTAACGTTCATGAAGGATGAAGGATTTTCAGAACCCATTATCTTTTGCCAAAGAGAAAAAATGGGAGATTCAGCCTTTCTGGAAGAAAAAAAAATGGGCCAGGGTGGGAGGGGGTCACAAGGTCTCATAGTCAGACTTGGACAGTCCTTGGTTTTGGGAGGTTCAAAACTTCTCCGTACACATCTGTTTACCTGTATTTTGTTCAGCCTGTTTATTCTGCATTTTGCCAAAACTGGATAAGAAATAGAAAATCCCTTGGAAAAGTGGGAAGAAAAATCTTGACAGATTCCCTGGTTCAGGTTGGCTCTTTCATCACTCTTTTTGATCACCTCAGTAGCAGAGGGGCCAAACGTTAACTTTTCCTCATCGGAGAGGTTCTTATGCAGTCATGCAAGCTTCCTCAAAACAGGACCAGCTGCCACAGCCCTGTAAGTAGTATCAGTCATACACGCACACGATGCGCAGTGACCAGAGCAATAGAAGAAACTTAAGTTATTTAAAGCAAATTTTTCCTCACAAGAAGAAACTGCAAATAAAACATTCCTCATACTTTCACAATCTGCATAACAAATTAAACACATGAGCCTGACAAGTCAAAATTCTGAAAATAGAAGTTGCAGAAGTATCATTCTTCCCCATACCTAGCATTAATTTTCCCATCCTTATCAGAAAGAGTAGGATTAGAATTGACATGATGCTTAGCATCAGTGGGATCAAACGAGTTATAGCTGCTGGGTAAAAGATCTGTCTGCTTTAGAGGATGTGTTTTACTGCCTGCAATGTTCCCGATAGTCAAGACAGCTCCAATAAGACAAGTAGAAAGGAGAAAGTCTTTCAGAACTTTCAGTTTCAGCTTATTGATTTTTTTTTTTTTTTGCTTACGTCAAGGATGCATTAGAGATATAACGGGAGGTTGCAGTCAGGTGATCGATTCTATGACCATCAGTTTCTCCTCCAACTGCATCTCCGAGTGTAGTTTAGTGAAGGCGTTTTTGATGTATTTAAACTGAGAGTTCAACAGTTAAATGTATGTATGAAAGCTGAAGAGACTGGGTGTGACTGGAGAGACAGACTGCAAAACAACTCTAAGCCAGCACCATCTACTGCTACAATAAAGTAAAGTCAAAGATCAAAGTCGCACTGCAGACATCCATGGCTGAGTACAGTAGGGGTGCCAATGTGGGATTTGCAGTCTCCTTGCAAAAGCTTTTGGTTCTTTGGACTTTGCCCCTCTGGATCAAATCTTGCCAATCAAGAGTAAATCCCAGTGTACCACACACTCTTGTGTTTGATTGTTGCTTAAATAAAAATGACAGTTAGAGGTACTCACCATAACACTGGATCTGTAAACTAGAGTTCCCGCTACAGGAATTGGGACCAATACTCCAGATGTTAAGAATGTTCAGCACATACAACTTTCCAGGCTACAGAATTGTGTCCACAACTCCCATGAGGCACTGTTTGTAGAGAGATTCTAGATGTTTACGAGTGAGAAGTTAGAAGGGAGGGGGCAGAAGGTGAGATAGAGTACAGTTTATTCTCTACCTGTGCATCCAGCTGTATGGAGAGTACCCTTGCCTTTTATATTTGTTAACATAGCATTATGGCTGCAGGAATGTTTGCCAAAGAGTCTGCCACAGAGTCCACAAAAGTTTTTGGGCGACTATGGTTGGGAATATTTTGTTAATAACCATGGTAGACGCCACATTCAATTTGTAATGTTTGGCAAAAGTGTTCAGGGGCACCCAAGCAGCAGTTTTATAAACGTCATCTAAAGATGCATTATAGAAAAGAGCTGCAAATGTAGAGAAAGCTTTGTTGCAATCATGTGTTAAGATGACAAATATGTGCATGTTTTGTTTATGTAAACAAGCTTCTCACTGTAACTCTACCTGGCATCTGGCACAGATAGTGGCTAACAATGGTTTTGTACCAATGTGCAAGTGCATGTGTGTGTGTGTGTGTGTGTGTGTGTGTGTGTGTGTGTGTGTGTGTGTGTGTGTGTGGGGGCACAAGAGTGAGTGTGCGCGGGATCGCAAGATCAACCACTGACAGCAGCAGTGAAAAGGCTTGCATACCTCCGGATGTGCAGTATTATACACTTCATTAAAATCTGTAGCATTTGGCCTGCCTCATGCAGCTCACGAGCGAACACTTCATAAGTCAGTAAAGATCTACAGGACTAATTCACTGATGAGCAGGGCAACACAGTTTTTATTTATGTGCAGAGAATTGCTATGCTGAGTGGTCTGTAACTGTTTCTCGGAGACCTTGCTGTTCCTAGTTGTATAATTTAAGGTTCTAGGTTACAGATTTCGTTATTAATGTCACTTATTTTAAAAATGTTCATCTTTGGTTATTGTGCATTATAAACTCTTTTATATGTGCTACCTTATAAATAAAATTTAATCTTGTTTCATGTTCTCAAAGCATTATCTTGAGTAAAACTACCCTTAGAACTGAAATCTGCAACTCAGCCCAGCTTACCTAGTGTCCTTTCCTTTCTTGACATGCTGGTAATGTTACCCAAAAACTCCCTGTCTTGGCATCTCTGTACAGATTCCCTGATCCACCCTACCAACATTACATCTGCCTCTTTTGACAAGTTATTTGTACCATACGTCTACTCCTTTTTGCTGTTCACCTTGGCTTCATCTTCCCATGTCTATGTGTAAGCAAGAAAAAAATGCCTCATTGTTACGTGTTGTGTTCTCTCCTCTCTTCCTTGATAACACCGTTAAGCCTTTTGTGATTGAGTCGTAATCTACCAAAACTTTCTTCTCTCCTAGCACTGCTGTTCTACTCCTTCAGCTCTTGCACCTTGTCACTACTCTTTTCACTTGCAAACTAGAACTTTCTGGCTGTAAAACCCCTAGCACTCATCACTGTTTCAGTTACTTACATTTTTCCCTGTGCTATGCCCGATTCATTTCTAGCCTCTCCTGTATTCTGCATACAAGCCCGGCCTACAAATATCTAATTTTGGCTCCCATAAGACCTCAAAGACCTCCTTCATATTTACGTACACTCTTCCACCCCAATCATTCTCTCATCTATGTTCTGTATAGTTGCCATGGATTTCTTATTCCCTGTTCCCCATCATCCTTGTTTTTTTAATGTAACGTAGGCAATTTACTCAAGGGAAGTAGACACTGAATTTGTAGATGAACACTGAAATGCAAAGTTATTTGCCAGCCGCAACCTCTTCATTAATTATAGTTCTATTTAATGTGGAATTATTCAGATGACTTAATTCCGCAGAGATTGTGCATATTGACTGATACAAGAAGTTCAGAGCACAGACAGCTATGCTACGAAATAACACCCAAGGAAGGATTTAGAATTGTTCTTAACTTCAGATGTTAACCTGTGTTCATGGGCACCATTAGTTGACCCACTATGTTCACGGGCACCTTTTAGTTGACCCACTAATATTTTTCAAGTTTAGTCAGTCAATTTTCTTATACTTACAGCATTCATATGAGAACATTTTGACCAGCTGTATACTTTGAGTTGAGTTTTTTTTCATTCACACCACATTACTCAACTGACCAGACTGCACCCCCACCCCCCTTTTGCAGATTCCTGGAGGACTCCACGAACCGTATGATGGCAACTAAAGAAAAAAACATCGAAATGTAGAAGATGAACACTGTGAATTTAAAGCCAAATGGGAAGGAAATTATGCTTTTATGGAAAACTCTATGGGTCTTGCAAGACTCTACATTTGCAATGAATTATCCAATAACAAAAAATCAAATCTCGAATGTCACTTTTTAAAAAAGCATTGCACATTTGCAAGAGATATTCTTTTGAAGAAAAAAGGGGTGACAGAATAAAAGAAAAAAAATGCAACAATCCAAGTCAATATTCAGCAGCTGGATACAATCTTCAAGTAATAGGGCAAAGCAAGTTTTGCTGTTTCTCATGAAAGTGCAAAGCATAGAAAACTTCAGCAATTTTGGAATTTTTTGTCCGTTAGGGAAATCAACATCAATAAATTGGTATCCATCGCTACATATAGGATGGGTAAAAATAAAGGCTTTGTTACCCTCTTCAAACAAAGTGTGGAACACAACAACTTTTTTACGTTTAATTGTACTATTCGATTTCTCAAAGTTGTAAAGATGATGGATTTGGTAGTAAAAATAGTCAACTAAATAATGGCAAGAGGATTTTATCACTGACAGTTTTGTGCCCTTCCTGAAGAAAAACAGTTTATAAACTGACCTTCTTTTGCACAACAAAGTTTGTTGGTTATCCAGAGAGCAGTTTTGAAAACATTTCGCTTCATGCCTTGAACATATTGAAACATTTCAAGCCAAAAGGAATACAAATATCCACAGTTAAGTGAGGAAGAATGGTTACAGAAATTTTACTTTGCTATTGATACATCACAAACCACATGAATCAGAAGCAACAAGGTAGTGCTAACACTACAAATACACTTCTGGAAAAACAGTCCTTTCCTTTGAACAAGTACTACTGTTTGCAGAAAACATGAAAAGCAGAAATCGGTTTCATTTCAAAACTTTAAAAAAAAAAGTCTGGAAACTACTGGAATTGTCATTGATAGCAAGTTCTTTCTGGCAGCTATTGCAAAAATGCAGAATTCACTTACGGATTGTTTCAAGATTTCAGAAATGAAAAAAGTCCACTATTTCCTTCTTGACAAAACCACTTGTGGCGGATGTCAAATAAATTTTTTGCAGTTTCCAACAGCTGACAGAGCTCAGTTTGAACTACAACTAACAGACTTGAAAAGCAAAGATTTGTGGTCTTCTTTACAAGTGGAACTAAAAAACCTGGAAAGAAAAAAGGTGACAATCACAAATGGATAGAACTCAACTGTTGAAAGGAGGACCAACTGATTTTCGAAACATGAAATAACCTTCCATATTATTGTCAACTCACAACAGTAGCGTTTGGAATTCTGACGATTTTGAAAGCAAGCTAAGAAGTCAGCTTAATGAGGAAAGCCTTGAAGACTTCCAACTCCTCCGTGAACAGGAAACTGTGCAGAAATGCAGTGTCAAAAGCCCCATTACATGTTTTTCTGCAAGTACTTGAACTTTTAGTTATGTACTTACCATAACGATAGATGTATGTGATCCATCTCGCCTACATTCATAACTGATGGGCTTGGAGCCGAGAATCGGCTCCGACTTGGCTGATACACTAGCACAAAGTCTCTCATTGGCTGGGCCAACCCCCTTATCCCAGGATGCACCACGCCCAAACTCCCAGATCTTGTTTGCCCCACAACAACTCACTCACATGTGCCACTCCAACTGTACAATAGTGTTTCCTCCAGATCCAATAGGTATGGGGAAGAAGGGCGGGTACGTAAGAATGTAGGCGAGATGGATCACATACATCTATTGTTATGGTAAGTACATAACTAAAAGATGTAATGCGATCCTATCTCGCCTACATTCATAACTGATGGGACAGCGTCCCTAGCACCTAGATCCTGGGAGGCTCACTGGAAAACACTCCTGAGCACTGTGGAACCAAAGGACGCCCGACCTCTACAGGCCACGTCCAGTTTATAATGAGAAATAAAAGTATGTGGAGAAGCCCAAGTGGCCGCTGCACATATCTCATCCACCGACAGTTCTGAGAAGGCCACTGAAGTTGCCATAGCCCTAGTAGAATGCGCTCTAACTGGAAATGGAAGGTCCCTTCCTGTTGATGCATAAATAAATGAAACACAATCCCTAATCCACCTAGCAATAGAGGTCTTAGTTACTGCTTTGCCAATCCTGTTATCTGCAAAGGCCACAAACAACTGGTCTGATTTCCTCTGCTGCTGTGTCCTATCCAAGTAAAATCTCAGTTGTCTATGCACATCCAACTGATGAAGTCTGTATTCTGCCTTGTTGGAAAATTTTGGAAAAAAAACTGGTAGCTCTATAGATTGCTGCAGACAGAGCAGAAGAAACCTTCGGAAGAAATTACAGGTTTAGTCTTAGAGATACTCTATCCTTGTGAAAGATCAGTTAAGGGGGCTTAACAGAGAGGGCTTGAAGCTCCAAAACTCTTCTGGCTGAAGTAATAGCTACCAAGAAGGCAGTCTTCCAAGATAAGAACTTTTGCTCACAAGTGGCCCCTGGCTTGAAGGGATGAGATGTCAAGGCTCCTAAAACTACATTCAAATCCCATGGCAAAACAGGTTGCGACACCGGGGGGCGAAGCAACCAAGCTCCCTTAAGAAAGGCCTTACACAACTTATGACTTATGAGTGAAGGCTCAAAGACAACATGATAATTAGAAATCGCTGCCAATTGGACTTTAAGCATGGAGACAGCAGAACCCTGTCTAAAAAGAGTTGCCAGAAAATCAAATACTGCGGACACCGGGGCTGTCAGGGGGTCAAGGTTGTGCTGCTGGGCCAAAATGGCAAACCTTTTCCATTTATTAGAATATATCTCCTTAGTGGAAGCTCTGTGAGAAGACAGAATCCGGACCACCTCAGGCGAAAGGATATGCTGTCTGACTAAGGTCGGAAGTGGAGCAGCCAAGCAGTTAGCTTGAGAGTTCGCAGTGATGGATGGGCCTGACCTGACTGAAGAGTCAGGTAGTCTGGAACTGGGTCCAGAATCCAAGGATCCTTCACTGCATACTTCCAAAGGAAAGGAAACCAAACTTGGCGGGGCCAGTGTGGTGCGGTCAAAATCATGTTGCTTCCCAAGCAGATCACCTTCTGAGTCACCTTTGGCAGTAGTGGGACCGGAGGGAAGGTGTAGAGCAGACCGGAGGGCCAATTGTGGACTAGAGCGTCCCTAGGTGACTCCCCCTGGGGAGTAATCAGGGAGAAGAAATTGCTGCACTTCACATTCCAGGGGCTGGCGAGAAGGTCGCAACAGGGAAACCCCCACTTGGAGAAGATCCGAGCTGCTACTTGGTCGTTCAGGGACCACTTGTGAGGCATCAGAGTAACTCTGCTCAGCCTGTCTGCTATAACATTGGACTTCCCCGGAATGTGCGTTGCCACTAGAAATCTCTGGGAAGTGATCGCCCAGTTCCAAACTCTCATGGCTTCTCTGCAAAGAGGATAAGACCTGGTTCCTCCCTGCTTGTTCAGGTACCATACTACCGCCATATTGTCTGAGAAGATTGCGATGGTACCCTTGGGAAGAGAGCTGTGAAGTGCCTGCAACGCTAGAAGCACTGCCCTCATTTCCAGGACATTGATATGTAAGTGGGTTTCGTGATCCTGCCACGTGCCTTGAACCGTCCTGTCCAGATAATGCCCCCACCCTATCTGGGAGGCGTCCGTGGTCACTGTGGCAATGGGGGAGGGGGGGCAGAAGAGTACCCCTGGTTCAGGTTGGAGGAGAGGAGCCACCAACGAAGATCTCGCCAGCAGGTTTCTGTAATGAGAATCAGGTAGGACAAGGGCAGATCTTGGTACGACCACTGGGTTGACAGGAGCCATTGGAGAATTTGCATGTGCAATCTTGCCAGAGGGACCAGAAGAATGGCAGCCGTCATCGACCCCAAAAGCTGAAGGACCATCCTGGCTGGGGCTTTGCTTTTGGGTAGTAAGGCTAGGACTTGGTCCTGTAGTATCTTTATCCTCTCTGTTGGAAGGAATGCTCGCATCTCGACAGAGTCTAGCTCTGCGTCTATAAAGGCAACATGCTGTGATGGCAGCAATACAGACTTTTCCCAGTTGAATGTAATTCCTAATAGATGTCCCAATTCGATGGTAGCACTCACGGCTTGTATAAGAAGATGCCTGGTGGGGGCGGTGAGGAGCCAGTCGTCTAGATACGAAAACACCTGGAATCCCAGATGTCTCAGGTGAGCAGTCACCACTGCCAGACATTTGGTAAACACCCTGGGGGCTGTGGTGAGACCAAAGGGCAGGGCTCGGAACTGGAAGTGACTGGCTCTTAGGCGGAAGCGTAAATGTATCCTGGATGCCCTGTTTAGCTTGATGTGATAATAGGCATCCTTGAGATCGATGGAGCACATCCATACTCCTTTTCCAGCAATGGGAAAATGGATTGCAACGTGACCATCCGGAACTTGGACTTCTTTACGAAGCGGTTTAGGTGGCCGAGGTCCAGAATGGGTTTCAAGTCCCCTGTTCTTTTCGGCACCAAAAATAACTTTGAGTAAGTTCCTAATCCGGTCTGGTCTGCGGGGACTGGCTGGATGACTCCCTTTCCGAGCAGCTTTGCGACTTCTATGGCTGCTTGATCCCGTTGACTGGGTGGCACGTCCGGGATTTTCCTTGACAGTGGAGGGGACGGATAAAGGGAATGATGTAATCTCCGGCAATGATACGAAGCACCCACTGATCCTGAGTGATGGAACCCCAGGCCCTTGGATGCGTCGAGAATCGACTCCCATCTGGCTCCGGAGACGCACAGTCAAGCAGTCCCTCAGGGACGCTGGAAGGAGGAACTACGAAAGGATTTGTGGTCTCCTGAGTTGCGGGGGCCTCCGCCACCTCTGGGGCGACGTCTTCCAGAATAACCCCCCCTTCTGCCTCTAGGGGGGTGTCACTCTGATGGGCAGGGAAAGACTTTTGGGACTTTCTGAACCACATCTTTCCTCCCCTCTGAGCCTTGGGATAAGGTCTCGAGGGAAGCGAAAAACGGGCCCCAACGGCAGACAAAGTCTTACCCTCCTGCTCACATCTAGTGAGTGTGTCTTTCACCTTGGGTCCAAACAGAGAGGACCCATCGAATGGAGAGTCACTGAAGGAAGACTTGAACGCCTTCGCAAAGTGACACAAGCGCATCCAGGCTCGAACTCGCTGCCCTACCCACCCCTTCGGCTGTATACGATATGAGCCTCATTAACGAGTTAACAATGGACGTGTACACAACTGGGCGTTGACAGACTGCGTCAACGCCTCAGGCACGTTACCCGACAGGGTATCTCCCAACTCCTTTATGAGATCCCTTTGGAGCCTCGTAAAATGACATAAATAATTCAGCGACCGCAGGGTAAAGGTCGCTGACATCAGGGTACACTTCCCGTACCTATCTATGCTCCTGGACTCCTTGTTAGGAGGATGGATAGAAGTAGATGCCTCTGCCACATCTTGCTGGGTGGCAGACGCCACCACCATAGCATCAACCAGAACTCCCTTGGTTAGAAACTCCTTGCCAGAGGGTGCGGATAAAAACTTGTTGGGGCAAGAAGGAACTGGCTCCACAGAATCAGGGTGTTCCCACACCCTTTGACAAATAATGTCCAGTAACTCATCAAAGGGTGGAGACACCCAGGAGGTGGAGGGTTGGGCTCCGAAGGCCTTGAGGAAGAAAGACTCCTCCGCGGAAGGGGTTTTGGATGGCCAGTCACCCCTCTGTCTCAAGATCTCCAGGATATCGGAGAACGAGACATCGTCAGAGGAAGACTTAGGGGACCCCTCCGCATCATCGAGGTCAGTGTCCGAGGTGACAGACTCATCTGGGGAATCTATGCGCTTCCTCTTGCACAATTTTTTCCTGGGGGGCTCCTCAGGTACAAACTCTGAAGGCTCCTCGGAAAAAAGGGGACCACACAAGGAGGAATCCTCAGGCCTAGGAGCCGCGCTGTCCGAAGACAGGGGGGCACAAGAAGCTCTAGCCACCGTGTCTAGGGAAGGAGTCGCAGATTCAGGTGAAGTCACTAGAGACTTGGCCAGCGCGCTCCTCATAGCCTTGAAGGTGGGCCCACCAGAATCTGAGGAGAGGCCCGCCCCCGAGACCATGACCGGTGTCGGGGTTCCCCTAGCCGAGGCGCCAAGAGGGAGACTAGAGGCTGAAACCAGAAGCCCCGACGAATCCCTCTCGGGCCCAGCTGAGGACACCCGAGAACCAAAACCTCTGGAAGGCACAGAAAGAGTTGGAGCTGAAGACGGTGCCAACAGACTAGCAGTGGGTCTCGGGACCGACTCAAGGACTTCACCCGACTCTACGAACTCAGACGATACCAAGGTTGTCGGAGGAGGAAGAAACGGTATCGAAGGGGCTGGCTTTGGGGCAGACTGGGCCAGAGCCGAAAATAATTTGGATAAGACAGGTGACTGGAGGAGCCTCTGGACCACCCTATCTACATCAAAGTCTGAAAGCCTGGTGGACCTGGAGGAAACAGAAGGGGGCCGAGAGACTTTTCCTATCGGCTCCGAAACGAGGCTTGGAGGCCGGCTCCAAAAGGATCGGGGCCGAAGCAGACTCGACCAGAACCAAGACCCCTTTCGGCGCCGACGGTTTAGGAGCCGACGAAACCGACCCCAGAGCAGAAACACTCTTCAGCGGCTCCGCGACCAATGGATTCTCTGGTTCCGTCTTGGCTGGAGTGCAACTTCCTTTGCAGAGTCTGCATGTCCTCCCTTCATTCGTGTGGGTTTTCTCCTGGTACTCCGGTTTCCTCCTATGTTATAAAGACATGCATCTGTAGCGTTTCTCCCCAGGCCTCTGCTGAAAATTTGCTTCATTCCAAGTTGGACTTTTCTGGTTAAGAAATGTTAAATTAAAAAAATAAAATAAAAATAAAATACCTCGAAAGAAATAAACCTTGACTGTTATACTTTAAAACACTGTACTGCATAACGGGGGTTTGGAAAGACTTTCTATGCAAATGTTTAACTGCATAAGATACCTGCAAATTTAAGCTGAAGTCCTAGCTCGTTAATGAGTTTTACATCCCGATTTGCAGTTTCCAAAACAGGATCAATCAGAACAGCTTCTTTGGTCTCTGCATCACCCAGTAGGTATGTGTAGGTACAGCTTACGGGCTCGAACAGCTGAAAGAAAAAGAATAGGTCAATGATGCTCAGTCACTTACCAAGTTCAGTAAATAAGATAATACCTAGGTACGTGAATTTCAGCATCACGTGTACTTCAGCTGCTAATAATCACAGCGATCAGTGATTTCTATACAAGCAGTTTCCACAAAGCTACAGGCAACTACTAAGCATTTCCCTAGAGCTACAGGCAACTACTAAGCATTTCCCTGCTTTTGTTAATATATGCAATGTTAGCTTTAACGTGTATCTATATCTCTTCAATGCTGCTGCTCTTTCAAAGTTGTCCACTGAACTCAAATGTTATCCCTGGGTCCAACATCACTCCCCTATCTCACTGAGGAGTAGAGCCCATGAATCCATCTCCTTCGAAAAAGGATTAAATTCGCGGGAAAAAAAATCCCATCAGAATTAAGCTGGTACTCGAAAGTGAAACTGCAGACATCACAGCATGCAAATACAAAGCTTCAACAGAAAAGGCAGAAATTCTTGTTGTACAGATAAATTCATAGTGAAGATACATTTGTGTAAGTAAACTTACCATAACACTAGATGTTCAGGCAGTCACTGCTGCAGTAGTCTTGGGATACAACAGCTAACCTCAACACTGCTTCCCCAACGCTTCAGGGGACGTTCCACATGTCCAAACTGTCAGGCAGCTCGAAGCTGTGCTGACCTGCAAAGTGGCTTCGGGGCCCCGGGGGCCCATATGCGAGGCTTCTTCCTGATGCGACAGGGGAGGCTGAGCCCTGAAACCACACACAGCCAGGAACAAAAGAAATAAATAAATACATGTCAATACCCTGGCATAAAAAAAACCCACAAAAAAACAAGGATAGGGTGGGGGTAAAGCGGGTGGTTACTTCAGCAGTGATCAAGTGCGGGCCTTCTGAAACCATTATTGTAAGGTTATACTTATACTAACTGTACTGTGTTCTTCATCACGCACTGATCACTTGCTCACACAGTAGCTTTTAGCTATATGTCTTAGAATATGCCATGAAACTGGATCTCAAGCTAACCAGGCTAGTTTGCAAAGGGGGTATGACTACGGGTTCCTCTTTGCTAGTTCAAGCGCCACCACAACTTTGGTATTATCTGTAAATAAATTAAAAGGGTCCCAGAGGACCAAAGATGGCTTCTGCACAACAGAGTGCCTTGATCAAGGCAAGCATGTCTCAGACATTTATGTACTTGCATCTGTCGCTTTGTGTCCCACATCCCCTGTACTTTTATCCCTCATGAAACTGCTAACTAAGCAAAGTATGAGGCGTCCATGGTGACTGACTGTTTTGGAACATGGAGAGAGAAGGGGAGACCTGAAATTAAGGACAATTGTGGTCTCCACCAAATGGGGTACTTTCTGACAAACCCGCAGACTACCAAATTTTCTTCTGACAGGTACCCACACCACTGGGATTTGAAAAGATAAAGGGAGTTGATGCCGGAACAAAGAGATTTCAGATACCACTGTACCTTTTTCATATGGAGTCTCATGATACTCCTCAGCAAAATCCTGAGGTATTCCCTCACAGTGACTAAAGTCAGAGTGGGAAAATCCTAGAAAGAGATCACAGATAAAGATCTAAAGCTTTCCCGTGGAAGAAAAAAAATCTGAACTAAGGTGCTATCTACTTGGACGTGCCAGTAACACAATCATAATGTGTGAAGGAGTCAAGAAAGACTATTGAATGATCTACTGGGTTTCCTAAGCTTTAAGAGCCCTCACAAAAGAGAGAGATGGATTCCCAGACACTGACACTGCAAAGATAAACAAGTCATCTAAGCCCATACAGGATTGTGGACACCTAGCTGTAGCCTCCATTGAGCTGTAACTAAGGAAAGCTAAGCACATTTTTGAGGACCATCCTTTGCACAAACAGTGTTTCACAACCGGGTAAGACAGAGAACTGATAAGATTTTGTGTGTCTGGCTCACATTAAGAAATGTCTGAAATCTGGATGAATAGGAATAGGGGCCAGCATCTGCATAAGTCTGGGTTACCAGGAAACTTGAATGAGGAAGAAGAGATTAGCATTTTTGAATTCGGCACTACCACGAAACAGACTTAGGGAACAAAAAGATCCAGAACTGAGTCTCCAAAGATTCTTTCTTTGGCAAGTACTGGGAACATTCTTTGAATTAAACTCCCTTTCTCACCTGGGAAGAGGGAATTGATCTAGATGCTCCCTGAAAAATCCATGTGATAAAAAGAACAGGTGGAAAGAAAGAAAAAAGTCTGATCTGAAGGATAAGGAATGACCCTAGACAGGAAGAATTTCTCCCATTGTCATCTGTAACGTTCATGGCGAAAGGATGAAGGATTTTCAGAACCCATTATCTGTTGCCAAAGAGAAAAAAATGGGAGATTCAGCCTTTCTGGAAAGAAAAAAATGGGCCAGGAGTGGGAGGGGGTCACAAGGTCTCATAGTCAGACTTGGACAGTCCTTGGTTTTGGGAGGTTCAAAACTTCTCCTGCATTTTTCATCTGCTTCCTGTATTTCTGTTCAGCCTGTTTATTCCTGCATTTTGCCAAAACTGGATAAGAAATAGAAAATCCCTTGAAAAAGTTTGAGGGAAGAAAAAATCTTGAGAGATTCCCCTGGTTCAGAGTTGGCTCTTTCATCACTCTTTTTGATCTACCTCAGTAGCAGAGGGGCCAATGGCGTTAACTTTTCCTCATCGGAGAGGTTCTTATGCAGTCATGCAAGTTTCCTCAAGAGCCACAGGACCCTCCAGCTGCCACAGCCCTGTAAGTAGTATCAGTCATACCGCTACCACGGTCTTACTGCGGTGAAAACCAGAGCAATAGAAGAAACTTAAGTTATTTAAAGCAAATTTTTCCTCACAAGAAGAAACTGCAAATAAAACATTCCTCATACTTTCACACAATCTGCATAACAAATTAAACACATGAGCCTGACAAGGTCAAAATTCTGAAAAATGAAGTTGCAGAAGTATCATTCTTCCCCACATACCTAGCATTAATTTTCCCCATCCTTATCAAGAAGTTATAGGATTAGGAATTGACATGACGCTTGAACGCATCAGTGGGTAAATCAAACGAGAGTTATAGCTTTGCTGGAGTAAAAAGATCTGTCTGCTTTTAGAGGATGTATGTTTTTACTATACCAATGTTCCCCGGATAGTCAAGACAGCTCCAATGAAGACAAGTAGAAAGGAAAAGTCTTTCAGAACTTTCAGTTTCAAAGCTTATTGATTTATTTTTTTTGCTAAGCCGTCAAGGATCATTAGAGATATAGACTTACGAGAGAGGTTTGCGTGTCAGGTATTCGATTCTATGACCATCAGTTTCTCCTCCAACTGCATCTCCGAAAGTGTGGAGTTTAGTGAAGGCGTACGCGGATGTATTTAAACTGAGAGTTCAACAGTTAAATGTATGTATGAGAAGCTGAAGAAGAATCGGGTGCAGACTGGAGAGACAGGCTGCAAAACAACTCTAAGCCAGCAGCACCATCTACTGCTACAACAAAGTAAAGTCAAAGATCAAAGTCGCACTGCAGAACATCCATGGCTGAGTACAGTAGGGGTGCCAATGTGGGATTTGCAGTCTCCTTCTGCAAAAGCTTTTTGGTTCTTTGGACTTTGCCCCTCTGGATCAAATGTACCCAATCAAGAGTAAATTCCAGTGTACCACACACTCTTGTGTTTGATTGTTGCCAAAATAAAAAATGACAGTTAGAGGTGCCTCACCATAACACTGGATCTGTAAAGCTGAGTTCCCCTACAGGAATTGGGACCAATACTCCAGATGTTAAGAATGTTTAAAGCACATACAACTTTCCAGGCTACAGAATTGTGTCCACAACTCCCATGAGGCACTGTTTGTAGAGAGATTCTAGATGTTTCACGAAAGTGAGAAGTTA
The DNA here is from genome assembly GCF_019279795.1 of Protopterus annectens. Lineage (NCBI taxonomy): Eukaryota > Metazoa > Chordata > Ceratodontiformes > Protopteridae > Protopterus > Protopterus annectens. The sequence goes on along the minus strand of NC_056741.1, from coordinate 1,070,069,208 downwards.
GGAAGGAGGGGGCAGGAAGGTGAGATAGAGTACAAAGTTTATTCTCTTACCTGGCCATCCAGCCTGGCCATGAGAAGTACCCTTGCCTTTTATATGTTGTTAACATAAAGCATTATGGCTGCAGGAATGTTTGCCAAAGAGTCTGCCACAGAGTCCACAAAAGTTTTGGGCGACTATGGTTGGGAATATTTTGTTAATAACTCGCTGGTAGGCGCGCCACATTCAATTTGCTAATGTTGTACGGCAAAAGTGTTCAGGGGGCACCCAAGCAGTTAAAGTGTTTTATTAAAACGTCATCTAAAGATGCATTATAGAAAAGAGCTGCAAATGTAGAGAAAGCTTTTATGTTGCAATCATGTGTGTTAAGATGACGAAATATGTGCCGTAATGTTTTGTTTATGTAAAACAAGCTTCTCACTGCTAACTCTTACCTGGCATCTGGCGCAGATGATAGTGGCTACACAATGGTTTTGTACCAATGTGCAGAGATGCATGTGTGTGTGTGTGTGTGTGTGTGTGTGTGTGTGTGTGTGTGTGTGTGTGTGTGTGTGTGTGGGGGAAGGCACAAGAGCAGGCGTGCGCTGAGATTCCGCATAAGTTATTCTGACTTACTGACAGCAGCAGTGTGAAAGGCTTACATACCTCCGGATGTGCAGTATTATGACACTTCATTAAAATCTGCCAGCATTTCAGCGCACTGCCTCATGCAGCTCACGCAGCCTTGAACTACTTCATGCAAGTCAGTAAAAGATCTACAGGACTAATTCACTGATGAGCAGACGCAACAGTTTTTATTTATGTGCAGAGGAATTGCTATGCTGAGTGGTCTGTAACTGTTTCTCGGAGACGCTTGCTGTTCCTAAAGGTTGTTCATAATTTAAGGTTCTAGGTTACAGATTTCGCCATTAATGTCTCACTTATTTTAAAAATGTTCATCTTTGGTTATTAGTGCATTATAAACTCTTTTATATGTGCGCTACCTTATAATATAAAATTTAATCTTGTTTCATGTTTTCAAAAGCATTATCTTGAGTAAAACTACCCTTAGAACTGAAATCTGCAACTCAATGCCCAGCTTTCACCTAGTCATCCTTTTCCTTTCTTGACATTAACTGAGTACAATGTTACTTAAAAAAACTCCCACTATTCTTGGCATCTCCTGTACAGATTCCCTGATCCACCCTACCAACATTACATCTGCCTCTTTTGACAGAGTTATTTTGTACCATACAAATCTTTACTCTCCTTTTTAGCAATGTTCACCTTGGCTTCATCTTCCCATGTCTATGTGTAAGCAAGAAAAAAAATACTGCCTCATTGTGCCACGAGTATTTGTGTTCTACTCTCCTCTGCTCTTCCCTTTGATAACACCACGTTAAGTAGTTTCCTTTTGTGATTGAGAGTCATAATCTACCAAAACTTTCTTCCTCTCCTAGCACTGCTTTGTTCTTAATCTCCTTCAGCTCTTGCACCTTGTCAATACTACTCTTTTCACTTGCAAACTAGAACTTTTCTGGCTGTAAAACCCCTAGCACTTTTTCCATCACTGTTTCAGTTACTTACATTTTTCCCTGTGCTTTATGCCCTCGATTCATTTCTATAGCCTCTCCTGTATTCTGCACATACAAGCCCGCATTACAAATATCTAATTTTGGCTCCCATAAGACCCTCAAAGACCTCCTCCTTCATATTCTGTTACACTCTTCCACCCCAATCACCTCTCTCATCTATCATTTCTGTATAGTTGCCATGGATTTCTTATTCTAGTGTTCCCCATCATCATCTTATTTTTAATGTAACAGTCAGGCAATTTTACTCAAGGGAAGTAGACACTGAGATTTGTAGATGAACACTGGAAATGCAAAGTTATGCCTGGTTGGGGCCAGCACAACCTCTTCTTATGTAATTATAGTTCTATTCCCCAATGTAAGAATTATTCAAAGATGACTTAATTCAACAGAGATTGTGCATATTGACTGATACAAGAAGTTCAGAGCACACGCAGACAGCTATGCTACCTAAATAACATGTCTCCAGGAAAGGATGTCAGAATTGTTCTTAACTTCAGATGTTGGCACCTGTGTTCATGGGCGGCACCATTAGTTGACTCCACTATGTTCACGGGCACACTTTTAGTTGACCCACTAGTATTTTCAAGTTTAGTCAGTCAATTTTCTTCAGTTCAGCAGCATTCATATGAGAACATTTTTGACCAGCACAATGCATACTTTGAGTTGAGTTTTTTTTTCATTCCCACACCACATGTACTCAACTGACCAGACTGCACCCCACCCCCTTTGCCAGATTCCTGGAGTGACTCACCTGAACTTGCAGTATGAGTGGCAACTAAAGAAAAAAACATCGAAATGCTAGAAGATGAACACTGTGAATTTGCAAAGCCAAATGGGAAGGAAATTATGCTTTTATGGAGAAACTCTATGGGTCTTTGCAGACTCTACATTTGCAATGAATTATCCAATAACAAAAATCAAATCTCGAATGTCACTTTTTAAAAAGCATTGCACATTTG